>NC_071285.1:7145143-7320778 GCF_943735745.2 Anopheles bellator | reverse complement strand
CTGATTTGGCTGAATATTACTTGAGTGGTAGCTCAGAACACGGGAACAGACAAACGATACTTTTTTTCTCCAACAGCTTCACAATGAAGTTACAATAAGCATTGTTTTTCTTTACACTGAGACAAGACTTCTCACGCAGCTCTCTCCGTCCATACAAAACAGGTTCCCTACCTCTTCACACTGAGACGACATTTCTCTCTTCCCGACAAAGGCGAGAAATGAGGATGGCGTGGCGTAGTGGGCCGGGAACTGCTAGTAATAATATAAACAATATTTTCAATCACTTACAAGAGCCGCGTACGTTGAGCGGTTAAATGGCGCTGGTTAAGCAGATTTTTGCTAGTCATACTGTTACAAACGTTTGTACAGAAGCGCAAACAGTTTGGCCTTTAGTTGAAATGCCAGAAAACTGATTCGTGCATCGTGTAGCGCCGACAGATAGGATTTTTTGTTCAGCTGCCAGCGGCTGTGTAAACTGATCAGGGCTCTGTTGCATGCTGGGGCAGAGTAGCAGAGGTGTGGCAACTCTACACATTTATAAAATGGCATTGGGGCATTTACCCAACTCTATATAGTTCTACATTCGCTTTGGGGTGACAGATCAACATTTTCTATACAATGTTGTTGCTTTGTTCAAGTACAATCAGGTATTTATTGCTAATTAGCTTGGTTATCTTTAGATCGATTTTGCGGTCTGCCGCCGTATGGTGGTTGCTAGCTTTTTTACCTCCGAGTACAGCATTGCGATGACCAAAATATAGGCCATGTACGTTTTAATGTGTTCTTTCGGGAAAATCCCTTTTGTTCACATGGCGCTTTTGTAACAGCCTCGTCGGTCCTCAGAAGGGACAAAATGGCAGCGCGAAAAGTCACGAAAATTATACAATCGCACGAAACGCAACGAATTCAATTTGGCTGGCGTGACGGGGTGGCCATTCGACGATCCATTAAAGGATCCCCGATCCCCTATCGCCCCTGTACGAAGGAAGGTGATAGAAATTAAAAATGGAAAAATCTGACCAAATGTTGCCGGCTCATTATTATGCGTTCGATTCGGTTTTTGGTTGGTCCGATCCGACGGCCGGCGCTGGACACTGCAGGATGCCGAGCCGAGTGTTTTTGGGGTGTGAACGGATGAGGATTCGATTTTTTTTTCCCGGTCCGTCCGTACAGGCTGGCAGGCCACTGATAGAAGGTGCAGCATAGCATGGCATGGCATGGCCGTGTCACACACAGGGCTGCTCGGGCAAAAAAGTGTCCACCGAGCATAACAGGAAGTGGCAAAAATCGAAAAGAAATCACCGGCACGGCTCGCCGAGTGGCGCACCCGGCGACGACCTTATCCGGCGGTCCAAATCGAGCTGGGGCTCGTCGTGCGCGAGGTTGTTTCAGCTTTGTTGATTTTAATTTATTAAGCACCGCCACGCATTGTGGCGCGCATCATTTGCATGGTGCGCCGGGGGCCGAGAGCTGTCATGAATATGCAATCCGGACACGGACAGGACACGACTAAACTTATGGATTTGAGATTTCCGAGCGCAAGCGCGCAGGGATTTAGTTTGGTGCTGCTGCAAGTGATTTACTAATGCCGACCGACAGGTTAGTATGCGGATGCGGAACATAAATCAGAAGAGGCCATCCTCGGGTTGGCGTGTGTTGTTGCACGAGTCCTCAACATAATTTACCCCCAAAAAAGGGAAAGAATAGAGTTGCAATATTTTTAAACTAATCGTTTGTTGTTCCCTTTGAAGAGCCGAGCCGAATCATTTGGTAGAACTTGACGTCAGCTAATCCGATTCAATGCGCTCCCCTTGCAGGATTCGAGTTGGACCATTGCATTCCATTGCATTCCACTATCGACCTCTCCACCAATCTAACTCGAATTCCTCAGCCCCTTTGGTGTCACGCCCCGGCGGCGAGATTAACATTGATTGGTGTAAGTGAAACACTGTCCAGGGCCAAGGCATGGAGTGTGACACAGCCCCATCGTCGTGATGTGCATCCTTAAAATAAGCTTCTTACCATCTGCCAAATCTGCCTGCCCCCTAGCTTCGGTTTCGGTGGTTTACGAGTTGTCGCCGAAATCTCACGTAAGCTTTCGCCGTCCTCTCGTCGGTGGTGTCCGGCACTCGTTCGCTCTCGCCATCGCCATCGTAAATCCCTGTTGCCGAGAGTTACACCGAATCGAGCGTAAAGTCGAAACAACCGCCGTGTGTTTTCGCTTTTTCCCCGACCCCGAATCCGGCTGCGGCCTGTGGAATCAACATTCAATGATCGAGGGTATTAAATAGTAAAAACGATGACACTCGGGGCATGCGTGGGACGGGGCTTTGGTGTCTTCCAAGCAGTGCCGTTGGGTCCGTCGGTCCGATTCCGGGAAGTGGGAATAATTAGAGCAGAGCTGCGTAGCCCGAAACCCGTGTACCGGGATTATCTGCGAATGTGTTATCCTTGCGGATTAAGCATCGAGCATGGCGTACGGTGGGCGAGAAAAGTGGGAAGGATTTACGGTACACTCCATTTGGCCACCCAGCTGCATCAGCCGGGTGCTTAGTCTGGCTTTCCGCGTGCCATGAGATGGCACTCGTATCGTAATTGAATTTATTTCGAAATTAAGGCTCTCGAGTCAGGGGACACTGAGATTCGCTGCTATTGGTGTGATTGATGGGGACACAATCGAAACGGAAATGGTGCTTAAAATAGCCGAAAAACGAGCTCCGTAAATAGCTGTAGCTTGCAGGGTTGGCAATAAATACTGGATTATGTGTCACACACGCCGCTAAGCCGCTTCGCCGGAGACGGACCCGACCATTGCCTCTAATGGGTTCTCAAAATTTAACCCCAAACGGAAACGGCCCTGGCACCGGAAGGCGTAGGGTGCCACATTCCACTCCTTGTCGCCGTCTTTACTAATCCACCCGATTATATTTCGAAACTCGGCCCGGGGTGTGCCGTTTACATCGTTTGTTTAGAGCAAGTTCCAAGAAAAAGAGACTCGAACTCGACTGAAGCATCCATCTCGGTCTCCTGGGCGTCCTGCGAGACTCACATTCCGTGTGATCCATTACGGGCTCGGTCGGGCTCTCGTCGGCGTCACACACTCGTCGCCCTGGCCAACTGTTTGCGGAGTCTGCGGTTGACATGCCGCTCGGTCTCGGTCGGTCGGTTGACGGGCCGTCAGGACTTTGTCGGGTGCGCTGCGATCCTGAGAAGGCTCGCTCTCCCCAGGCGATTTTATATAAATTTGATAAGAAACTTATCGACCCCTTTTTAAAGGGGTATCAATAACAAGCCTCTCAGAACAGCACTTAGCGCTGAGTAGACGCAACTGACCGAGACCATCAGCCTGGTCTGACATTTGATTTGAAGTCGCCTGAAAGTGCAAGGACACTGGATGCTCCGGTCCGGCTGGTCCGGCGGAGAGCACAAAGCAGACCCGGGGCGGTGGCAATGACCCGACGGCCCTAGGGTTATAATTAGGCAGCGTCTCGGGCGTGTTTGGACAGTTGCATCGTTAAATTTACATGTTTCTTCAGCCATAATTGTCTGCTTGGTCCGAGCGTGGTCAAGAAGCGTCTCGGTTTTTTCTAAGTTTTTAAACTCAACTCTTAGCTCAACTTCTTCGAGCAATTAAAAGCCCTAGTAATCCGGCCGAGCTTGAAGCGCGTCCGTTATTAATTTACGCCGGGGCCTAGTTTTGGTTCCCAAAAATATCGCAGCCGGCAGATTTCGTGTGATTAGCTGGAAGGATTATAAATAATGCGCTTTGCAGTTAACAGTGCCTATCGCGAGTGACACGCAAGCTGATCGTCGCCGCGATGGAATGGCCGGAAAAAGGAACGACTCTCGGGCGTCGTAATCCGTCGGTGAAGGCTCTACGTCACGTTCACGCCATCGGCTCTATGTGATCTGAAAAATTAACCGCCACAAGACGGTTGTTTAATCAATTCGATCAACTGCCGAACGGTGGGCTAATTGCGGCACGGTGGCCGGGGCCGTGGCGCTGCTTCCTGGCGCCGGATATTCAAATATCCTTCGGTACACAGTACCAGGCTCTGGGGTGACGCGGCAATATTCGAGGATCCCCGGTGACAGCCGGGTTTCCCGGTTCGGTGAGTGTTGTTTGATTTGCTCGACACGGCCGCCGGCTACGATGCCGATCCCGCGAAGGCGAGCTTTCGCCGAACGCGTCGAGTGTCGAATAATGTCATCCTTTAATAATTAGGTGATAAATATGTTTCGGGGTAACCCGGGGTCGGGTTCGTGGTAGCAGGGACCTTACCGCCTGCGTAAGGAGTTACATTGGCGCGCGCGCGCCACCAACGCCCGGTTCCGTTCGGTTCGTCGCGTCCCCCGAGTGATGAAATATGCAATCTAATTTTACTCCCACCGACTCGGGCCACCGAGCCCTGGCCGGGCTTATTTATGCCCGCGAGCCTGGCCCGGAGGTCGGTGGCCCTGTCTTTAAATGGTTCCGTTTTGTGGTGCCAGAAAAAGGATTCACGGTCCGGCCACATCATCGTTCATTTGTTCCGCATTCCGATGGAGTTCGGTGGTCGTAAGGATATTCGTTTATCCGGCGTACATTACGGTGACACTGCCGCGCGTAAACCAATCAACCTTCTCTCTGCGGTGGCTTTTTTCATAAATATTGATGCTTGCGGTAGCGGCAGCGATCTTGGCAGAATTATTAAAGATGACACAACGAGTGGGTTGGCCCCGAAAAGAAAGGCGCCCGAGTTTCTGCGCAGCACTGCGGTTCACCAGCATGATTTGCATTCCAGTGCCATCCACTAATTACTACACGCCGGCCGGCCAGCCAGCCAGCGTGGGGCGTTTTCTGGCGTAATGGCGTAAATAAAGTACCACTTTCACGTTCCACGCGGACACGCGGCCATAATTGCGTTCCGTGCATACCTCGGACGATTTTGCAACGGGACGCCCTGCTCGGGACTCGCGATGGAGGCGCCTGGTGCCCGGTGGTCACCGATTTGCAGCGATAATGAAGATAAACATCAGTTGTCGGTTCGATTGATCGAATTATTGATGAGCTACGAACGGGGCCGGTAGCTGACTTGTTGATGATGTTACCCGGGGCTCGGTGCTATTTTTTGCCTCGACGAGCCGGCCTAATGTGCGCTTCGAATCGAGCCCGACAATAAATTAAATGCGGAGACACGCCCGTCACCAAATTGGCGATGTAAATTAATTGGTGGCGATGCGACCATCATTATCGATCGCACGACACGAGATTGGCAGTAACCTCCTCCGACTGCGAAATTATTCAATGCCACTAAACGATGATGCCGCTTTAAATCCGTTTCTCGGAGTACCTCTCGGATGGGCTTAACTTTGCATCCCATCGCGATGAAGGCAAGGCAGATTTGCCCTGGCCACCGTCATCAAAATGTTAGTTTGAAAAATGGTCAAATCGAGCACCACTCAAGCGGAACGGGGCCGGCTCCCAGATGGGGCAACTTTTGGGGTTCGAGAGCGCGCGCGCGCTATTTGGCCGTAAAACCGATCGCTTCCTTTCCAATCACGTGCAAATAATGGCGAAAGTTGTCTCACAAAACGTTGAGTTGGGTTGGGTGTTGTTTTGAAACGGGGTCTCCCCCTTTTTGCTCCCCCTGATACGTTTTAGATCCATTTTCGTTTTAATAATGCCAAGGCATCGCTTAAAGTTTGATTTTGATGGTTCAACGCATTGTGACACGCAGAGCGGGACAGTATTCTGGCATTTGTTGCTATTTGTGAACATATTAAATTCCCGATTCCTGGAGAAGCCATTTCAAAGGACCGCCCTTTCAACCGAATCAAAAAGCCATTACTAATTCCGTTACTGAAATAGCAGCCCGCACTATCGGCCTTTGCGGTCGGGTGCCAGTAACACACACGGGCCCGGTCCCGGTTTCGATCTCGGGGAAAATCAGCTGTAATTTATTGGCGCCGCTCTCGCCGAGTCGGCCACCGACTCCACGGATGCAAAAATTCCAAATCCTATTTGTGCGCATTGATGCGCACGAGAAAGCGTAATTTGAATTACCAACTCCAATATGTTTAATTGGCAGCATCATCGCTTCCGACGGGGGGCCGAGAATTCGGGGAACGTCGACTTTCGAACCCGGCGACTGAAATGGGCCAGTGCTGGTGTGCGATAAAACCGGTGCCGGTGCCGATAATGCTTGTTGCACCAAATTCTGAACTAAACTCGGATGCAGCGTTTTGGGTGTTGAGGGTCGCCAGTCGGTTGGTGGCCACCCGAAAGGGACTCGCGCTCGGTAATTATATGTTTATGTCATTATAATTGGCCATCGTTTCGTGACACCGGCGACCGAGTACACACAGTGAGGTCCTTTTTATCGTCCGCCCTCGAACTCTCCGAACAGCAAGAAACGGGTTTTTTTGTTTGAATAATTTTGCGGCCACTGAAAAGAACCGGCGGCCACCGGCTGTGGTGGTGGCCCATCGAAAGGAGTTCAGCACCCTTTGGGGTATAAAGTAAGGGGAGCATTAAATTCACTTTACGCGCCCCTGTTTTTGGCGGTCGGATCGAACTGTCCGGAGCTAATTGCCCGGGCAGCCTAAGCCGCTGTTTGTTATTTTCGGTGCCACCCGTAGTGCGTGCCGCTGACCCTGATTGCCCAATATTAATCCCGGTGATCATAAATAATGAATCCCGTTATCGAGAATAGTTGACGGGGCGCCCCGGATCGTTATCGGCCCACCCCCCGGCGGTGCAGCCCTGCCGATCAGGATTTATACCCCGAGCCGTCCGAACCCTTCGAAGCTTTCCCGGTCGGGTCCCTTTTTTTTCGGTTCAATAATTGGCCGTCAGGGTGCGCTGCGTGAAGAAAGCGCGAACAGCGATTTAATAAATTCCTCAATTTTGGTTCGCTCGCCGCTCTTTTTTACCTGTGCCAGAAGCCAGTTCTCGGTAGCTCACGGGAGCTTCAGCGCGTCGTGAAACGATTTGGTGTGGAGCCCTCAGTTTTAATGCCCCCATTCGGGGTTCGAAAGTTTCCAAAAAGGACCCCCCGGTTTTGGGTTCCACGGACGCCGGGTTGTGTTCGGCTCATTAAGGGGTTGGCCCGCTAATGGCGATTCGAAATGAATTAGGATCATCCTCTTGGCTTTATCAACACGCTCGGTTAGGTTCGTCATTCTCTAATCACGTTCGCCCGGGGGCCCCGAGGGCGGGGGATCACTGGTCCGGCAGGACAATAATAACAATAATAATCACCATAATCATCAGCAGCATCATCATTATCGCCATCATCAGCGTCACTATCACGCTATCGGCTTATCACCGGCCTGGGGTCCGCCGTCCGTTGCCGGGGCTTGATAAATAATCACCCGCCGCGGGATCGGCGACCCTTCGACCGCACGGGACCGAAGGACCCGGGGTCTTATCCGGGGTGCTGTCCGGTGGCGGTGTCCTTTTTCGGGGGGCGGCCGCTGTGTATGTGAAACAGAGCCCAGAATCGAACACATGTGTATTGCTATTTCAATCCGACCGACAATCGTTTGCGGTGGTGCATAATTTCGGCCCATCGATATCGGTATCGGGAGTTGTTGTTTTTCTTGCCGACCAAGCGCGAAATGGCCGCTGACGTGGGTGAGTTTTCCAGTTGAACGCGGCGGAAAAAGACGTCACTAATGTGATTAGCTTGGGCAAAGTTCGATTGTAAGCCGTTGATGACTAAACACCTTTTGTGTTTGGATTTTGCTGCCATTTTGCGAAATATATAAAACTGTTTATTTTGTTTATTAGGCGATTATAACGAAACTTTTGTCAGAGCGAACGTATTATTATAGGCTCTAATAGAAATGCAGTACCTAATGTAATAAAAGCCCCTATGAAATTTCTAATGCGATTAAATGTTAAAAGATCACTGCATTTTTTTCGTAGTAACTGCAGAAACCAAGGGCTGCTCAGATTCAGCAACAGCTAGCACTAAGTAACGAAAGGCATTCGCTAATGTCGGAAAGAAGCACATGAGAAAGGTGTCCTTCCGGATGCGAATTCTTAAACCGAACCGATCTATCCGTCATACTTAAATGGATTCTACAGGGTGTTCTATCGCGACCCATACTATTTACCAAACAAAAATCATTTATTAATTTAATTTATTATTTAATAATTAATTTTTAATAAATGTTAAATAACTCCGTAAGTCGATTTCAGCAAGTGAACAAAATTTATTTCGGGTATAGAATGCCGTTTATTAACAATTCGCTCAGAATACAATATAAATGACCGCCCCTATTAGACACACAAAAAGTGGATCTTTTTTGCTATTTTTTCATTGTATTTGACAACATTTCGGTAATGGACAACGTTGAATGGTCACATGGTGGCTTTCACATCTTCAATGGTCTTCGGTTGGCTGACATAAATCTTTCCCTTCAAATAGCTCCACAGAAAAAAGTCAGAAGAAATTTGGCATTAATAGGCACCCACAGTTTTCACAGTTTTTACTATTTAACTAACGCATAAGCTAACGTTTCAAAATCTGGCTGATTTGACAAAATCGATTGAAAAATGGCGGAGTATTTAACATTTCAATAGTATGGGTCGTGATGGAACACCCTGTAGAATGCCATAATCAAAGTTTGTGCCAAAGGCACATCTCTCAATGGCTTGAAATGAGGTGCCAAAAGGAACACTTGATAAGGATAAAAGAATACCGAGTCCCCTATGACATGCATCCGAGTTAAAAATTCATTCAAATGACCGAAATGATGCCTGATGCCTGGAGAATTGTTGGCAAAGTTGGCATTCGGCCAGTTGTTAAGGACCTAACATTGAGTCAGTCTTTTGTATAATGAACCCCCTTCTTCATAACCATTCATGTTGCAAAGTAGTTATATTAGCACAACGAACATACTCGCACCTTGTTTCGTGTGCTTTGCCGCGAAAGCATTCCCCGGTTTGCGCTTCCCACTAATTGTCCCAGAGCCGTTGGGCCGCTTTTAACGGCCCCGACTTTTCCACTTAAATCACTACAAACGCGCTGCCACGGGTCGGATCGGATCGGATTGTGTGGCTTTGCATTGGCGCGTCGCTGGAACGATCTATCGCTGGCTACGTGCCGAAGTCACTGGCACGGCGACGGAAGAAAACTGGATTCCAATTATTGCAATCATCGTCGGGCGCCGTATGCAGAAATAAACTTTATCGATGCGCCCCACCATCCTGACGACCCTCCTCATTAGAGGGCGGCGAGGTTCGCCGCGGCGAGGTTCGCTGCCGCTGTTAAATGCCCCGACTTCCTGCTCAACGGAATGGCCACCTCCGGGTGCCGTGACGTGCATGGCGTGAAGTGAAAATCAATTTTAACACCTCGACCAACTGGGCCCCGTGGTGGTGCCGTGAAGCAGCAAAGTTTCCATGTTTCCAGGACATTATTATCCTTCGCCCTCCTGTTGCCCCAGTCCGGCACGGCCGTTACCAGCAAAAGGATCCCGACCCCATCTTACACGGGACCCGACCGGGTAAATGATTGAAGCAACGGCAAAAAGTCATGGGAACGGAAAAGAAGACGACGTGCGCAAAAAGAACCCTCTTCAGCACTAATTCTTCTCTCCAGCCCAGCCTGCCCACTCCTGGGTTCACACCTACACATTATGCTGCACGCGCTCGCCGGGACGTTGCTGCTGCAGCGGCAACATCGCTGCTGCAGTCGAGCGTCAGGCGAACCGGACGTGGGCAAAAGTTTCTAACACATTGCCTTCCGGCGTGGCGAGCGGAAACAGTGGTGCCCTTTGCAGCCCTTCGGCTACTCACCCACCCACGCCACTCCCCCCGGAAAGTGGCCGTCTATGACGACGACGTTCCGCTTCTTCGATTCGTGGACCGTGGACCCGTGGACAGGAAATTACGATACTTTGGTAAAGTGTTGCCAACTTTTACTTCCGGTTCGGGTCGGTTAATGTGCCCGCGTGTGGTGTGGCCCACGCCAGGGACGCCAGGTAATCAGATCTACTGCAGTGCACGGACCCTCACCCGCCGCGCCGCGCTCGCTGGAGGAGGAAAGAAAATCAGGACATGGAAACCTTTTCTAATGTCATCACTCATTACGCGATACTTCGTGTCCTAATAGCTTCGGGCGGGAGGGCGGTCCGGAGTTGTGCGAGATTTTTCTTTCCGCATTGGTTTCTGCCCGGGTTGGTCCTTTTTTCGCTTCGATTTCCACTGATTATCGGCGCGCGGGCGCGCCAAGGAACAAAATATTCACAAGCCGGCTGACGAAAAGCGGCCCCGGCGGGCTCCACGGTTGGGTGGGTTCCAATTTCACGACCTTCCCACGACTGGCCGTGTGGTGCATTTCTTCGACGCACTGCTCGTTCCTCGGTGCATTGCAATCTGTTGAATGAAATCCAATTTCGTTTACACAAAGAAGCAATCAGACTGCACACGCTCATCGGCCTCGGTCCTGCCACGTGTGGCAATCCGGGAACGGGATGCCTTCTAGATGTCGACAAGAAGCTCGCTGTTTGCTTGTATGCTGATATCGACTCGTGGTTCAGCACAGCGGTCAACTGGCCCTCCAAAAAGCCTTTATGCGGGTTGCGTTTTATTTGCCGTTTCCGATGTTTATTCGAAAAAGACACTAAGCGAAGCGCAGAGAGCATCGAACGCAAACTAATCGAAGAACATGGAGATTGGATTGGATAAACCCAAGTTAGATTTCCTTCCAAATAACACTACAGATCCTGTTGGGTCTTGTTTTAAATTTAGCCTGACAGTACATCAACTTATTACTTATTACTTATTGGCTTAATACGGCTCTGTTAATTCTATAATGACAACAAATAAATAAAAACACTTTTTTGACACTAAATGGCAAGCTTAAAAAATTTGAGGTACGACCGTAACTTGCATTAGTTTCGTTCCACTTTTAAATGAAAGAGAAAGATATTTTCATTAAAATGTATATAAAAACAGTTACGAGAAACTGAACGAACGGGAAATGAACAAAGCTCTGTCCTTGACATAAGTCGACCTACATAGACATAGAACATAGAACGGCAAAACATAGAACGAAAGGCAGTGCAGTGAGAGAAGAAGATGTAAGAAGTAAGGAGAAGTACCTAAATATTTTGTAGCTTTCTTCAGCCGCTGCCAAATTTGAGCTGTCGATTTTGGCAGCTGATAGTTCCACAGTCCTGTGGAACTATCTGTTCGTGGTGAAATGATGAAACCCTTTCTTTCAGGAGCCGTTCATGAATCTGCTTCCCATTCACAGACCCAGTTTGAAGAGTCGAAAGGAAGCAAAGTGGAAGTGAGTGTGAACGAACGAACGCGCTTCGAGTGCACCGAGTATCCATTTCGTCTTTTTCACCGGGATTCACAGAAAATCTCCCTACAAATCTCGGGAAAAAAATTTGAGTCCCTATTCTTTATTTAACCGTATCCCATCGATGCTCTGTCGGGGTCTGACACCGTCCGAAAGCGAAAGAAAGTGTGGAGCGCAAAAACACTAGTTTGATGTTTTGCATATCCGACCGAGTTTGCAGGGGAAAACGTTGACAAGAACCTGCGGATGACATTTTGTAATCTTCTCAAGGATCAACACCAACGTGCCAAGGCGATGCAATCCGATACAAAAGTAAAGCCCCAGCGAGTGTGTGAGAGAGACGGCATCGGAAGTGTCGAACAGTTTTTATTCCCTTTCTTTCCCTCTCGATGCATCTGTCATTTAGCGTTTTCCGTTCAATTACCGAATGGAAGTGGTCGGGAAATGTGTTGCTATGCATCAGTAACCACAGGTAACTGGATCCTCGCGGAACACGAGACGCGGTGATGAGCGAGAGAGAGCGCGAGAGCGAATGCTGATTTAAAGGCTCCGTTTGTTCTGACACAACGCACACTACGATGGCTTCATTGTGGACGCGGAAATGACGCCGTTCTTATGACGTTACATTACTTCCCAGGATATTGTTTCTGGGGCAGCGCGTTACGAGAGTCCTCGCCCGACACGACGATGCCCTAACGATGGGCGGGAGCCCTAACGAAGCTAATTGAATAAAACCAAAGAGCGCGACGGACTGGTCCGTGAATCCGTCGCCGGATGAATGTTCCGGGTTTTTTTTCTTCCGACGGAGAATTGTATCATTTAAAGTGCGTTCTGACAGCATTCTGACACGTCCCGTACCCGGGGGATGTACGATATGGAATTTTGAAACAATCGTCGGCCGGTTTTTGTAACACCCAAGAGAGAGAGAGAGAGAGAGTGAGTAACGAGATGATGCGGGATTGGTGCGTGTCGCAATGTGCCAATCGACGTCGTCGCATGTAAACACCGGGGAAAAGCGGCGGAAAAACGGACCCCCTGCCAACCGGGCCAGAGAGTGGAACGCCGTGATTATCGGACGATAATGGGCGGACCGCGCGCAACGCGTTTAACGCCACGCGGCTCTCGTTCTAAATAATGATATAAAAATAAAGGACTCGCTCGCTCGCTAAGGACGAACCGCGCCGTGGCTGGCCCAGCTGGAATGACATAAATTATTTTTATCAACAACACGAGCTAAACCCGGGGTTTGTGGTGGCCACCGTTTAATGGGCCGGCATGATTGCTTCCGTGAAATGATTGAGAAAATTCAATGAATGTTCCAAATTGCACAATAAATATCTCCGACCGGAAACTGGCGTGGGTCGCTAAATGAAGTCGGAAAACTATCTTAACACGCAATTAGCGAGCCGAGCCGGGGAGGGGACAAACTGTAATTTGTTAATCAGTTACTAGCTCTGTTTTACATTTCTGGTTAATTGGAGGTTAAAATGGTTAGCGGCTTCAGCGGAACGAGTAACCATTTGGAGTACGCGAATGGTGTCCATAGGCAAGTTAGTGTAATATAATTCAAACGGGATGGCATTTCACGCTGGCAAAAACTGTGTAATTTCAGGGGACTCTCCGTCGGCGTTCGCTGCGCTGCGGTTCCGACTCTTCTGTTTGACCAAAAAATCAATAGAAGCAAATAACACTGCTGCAGCAGTCCCCGGGAGCTTAAATTACGGACTTCGTTCGTTTTTCGTGGTATTTTTGTTCGGAACGTTCGGAACAATTACGAGTCGCTGCTTCCGACTCCCAAAAGTTGGTCAAAAATCAATTGTACCAATTCAATCACTGGCCCGAATGTTGGCTCCGGGCTTCGCTATGCTGCTCCTGCTGCAAAGCGCATCGAGTGGCCCCGACTAGAGACGGGACTGCATTACAATTTGCGCTTTGCGGTAACGCGATAGTTGGCAGCCGGGCACGGAAGGGGTCGGACGGAACTAGGTAAGTTTGCTCGAGTTAAATTTGCTTTTGCAATTTGCATCTATTAGTCCCCTGGGACCGGAAGTTGTCCGGCGGGGGGCCAGGGTGACGACGCCGATCGGGTTTATTTAGGGAACCGAGAAGGAGCCAAATAGAATGAAAACAGAAAAATGAACTGAAATGGTAACCGCCAACCAGGGGAATGGCTTTACGGACGGAACTTTCGTCAATCTATAATAATGAATTAGTGTGCGGGGTAGGGAAAGTTGTTGCGAAAGGGTTTCCCGGGTCGTCCCGTCGCACTACCGTCCGTTCGATTTCGTTCGATGGAGAACTGACTTTTGGAAAACTTTAACTCACCGGATTGGTCGAACCTTTCCGGGCGAAATTGATGCCATTCACACACCATTTCATTGTTCATACATTACGCCGGTTCTAATTGGCAACCGTCGTGTTGAAGGGTCCCAGCAGTAAAAGTTTGCTTGAAAAGTGCAGACAATTGATTTATTTTATGCTTGTTGTTGGCCTCCCCACAGAGAGCTTAAATTTTGTGGCTGGTAACGCTTCTTTCGAGCAGGACCTCAGCCGTGTTTCGTGTTGCCAAAAAGGACTGACGAGAAACAAATTCAAACGAATTCCAAGACCTACCCGGGGCAGTCTGGGCCACTGCAAAGACTGCAGTGCATGTAATCGATGGTGTTGCATTTAAAGGTTCAGTCGGTCGGTCTCCGTTTACCCATCCGGAGTCTCAGGCGGACCCGGGCGGGTTGAAATCAAAATTGCTGCATTCGCAGCAATTTGTATTCCGACGTCAAGGTAAACTTACCGCACCGCACCGCACAGCCCTGTCGTCCTGCCCTACCCAACCAACTCATTAGGAGAGCAACGAGTACGACGACGACGACGACGGCGACATTTATCATTCCCGGGGCTGATGCGCCATGGATTCCGGGTTTGGTTTCACGGAACTAACCGGAAGCGGCGACGGTGGTGACGGTGGTACGGCGCATTGGCATCGTGTCAAGAACCGCAGCCATGATGACAAAACCCCACAGAAAGGCGTGGGGTCTCTCGGGGGCTGGGTGGGAATTCCCAGCCCCACCCACGGGGGTGGTGAGGCGGAGGTCTCGGGTGAGAAACAAATCCCGCACGTGATGAAACTAACTAACGAACTATCTTTCTACACCGTTGACAACACACATTTTCGGGTTGCGCTCCGAAGACAACGATTGGTTTCGCGTTGCCAGTGGAAATTAACGTAATTTATGTGGAGCTCCGGGCGGTGGCCCGGCGGTGGCCCGGCGGTGGCCCGGCGGTGGCGGCGGATGAGCACGTTTGTGTGTAACAGACACACAGATACACACAGGGAAAGATCGGTCCTGGCAAGAAAGTAACACGACACGACGTGGCTTGGCGATTGCGGTTCGCGGTTGAGCGCGCTCAGCTTGAATGCCGCTGAAGACGGAATTCGGGCTTCGGGATTGAGCAATGGATACACTTTAATTGAATCCGGAACGCCACCGTCGAACGTTGGTTTATGTTCCGGGTCCGGGACCGGTCCGATAAAAATCGCGCAACATCGACCACGACGACGATTAATTGGGAAAGCGGATTTTACGATGGCACCAGCAGCAGCAGCAGCAGCAGCTGTCCTTGTTCCGTTGACTTTTTGTGTGAACCATATTAATATTTTTTTGACAGTTTTCTCGTGCTTCAATAACCGGGCGGGACAGAGCGAGCGGCCAGCCTTTCTTTCGCGGCCTCGGGCAACCCGTTCGGGGGTTTAAGTGCAAACATCATTAAACTGCGTTATCGTTTGCGCGAAGGAAAACATACTTTCCGTCGGTCACCATCTGTGAAATAAAAAAGGGATTCCGTCGTAAATTCCGACCGCCCGCCCGGTTCGATTTATAGGTTAAGGTCCTCTCGTTACAACGACGACGATGCCCACCATTTGTTTCTCGGCCTTCCGCTTATGCGTCCTTGTGCCATGCCAGACCCACACTCGGCGGGGGGAGACACCTTTGGCAATCTTGATAGTGTGGGACCAGTTCCTGGGCATGCATGGGCCGGGGCTATGATAAATATATGTAAAATTAAATATTCATTTGCTAGTCCATTAAACGATTTTTGAATTAATTCCGTACCATTCCGCCCAAATGTTGCACCAGGGACTCCCTCTCTCTCTCTCTCTCCCAGAGCACCGTGGTCTGTAAAACTGTTTACCCGGGATATCGGGCCGCATATTTACGTTGGTGCGGCCCAGCGCCACACCGACCGGAAGGGCGCCGGGGCCGTTATGATTGTGTAGCACCGCGAAGCGAATGTAATCCATTGAGGCGAATTTAAAATTTTAATTCAAACAAATTGGCAACCCGCTAGATGTGTCGGCGCGGCCCGTTGGCCGTGTGTTTGGGTGTGCCCGGTGTGTATGTGTGACTCATAAATCGATCGAACGATGGGTGTGAGCCCGGCCATTGTGGGCTGTTTTGGGTGTGTGGTGGCCATTAAAATTTAATCCCCAAATATAATGCCTCCTAATTTCGGTTCCTTCGTCGCGAAGTGCTAAAAGGTTTATAGTTTGTTTTGTGTCACTAGTTAGGGCCACGGGATGAGAAGAGATGAGCAAACAATTGTTTTGGAAGGTCGATAGATCTACTGTAATAATCGATGGGTAGTAAAATTTCCTCCTTGGAAAAGCCGTCACTGTTACGACAGAAACACACTGCTTCATGCGATAATCATCACAAACTTGTCGAAGATTTGATTGAGAATGGCCAATGGCCAATTAATCTGGCAGAAGGACAATCTCTTTGAAACCTGAAGTTGAGGCCAATTCCACACCTTCCGTATTCTGACCACCTTGAGCTTTGTGATTTTAATTTTTGGGCTTGAGAAGAGTTGGAAGAATCTCTCAGTTGCTGAACGGAAAACCTTGTATTACGTTGCGAGAAATAGATAATGATTATAACTATGTTGACTATGGGCCTTATTAAGAAACTTGAGTCGAGAACTCGAACGTTCATTTGAGTTTATTTTGCTAACACGTCGTTCAATGAGTCCCGGAACTAACTATGAAATGTTTGAAATGAAAACTATGAAAAACTATGAAATAAATGAAATAACTAAGGTTGGTACTTCTATATAAATGGCATTATTAGCGCCATCTCTACGCTAGTCTCGGGACTTATTGAGTGATGTATTATAGCTTTCTCTTTCTGCCTTCTCTCTTGCTATATTCTGCTTTCTCTCTTATTGTGTTCACTCGAACGTTCGAGTTCTCGATTTGAGTTTCATAATAGGGCCTTATGTTGGAAAATAAGTAATTGTTTTTGAAGGCCAAGATTTGTACTTCAATTTGTTTTCCAGCCAATCTTGCTATTGGTTTTCGTTCGTCTTCTACACTCATTGTTGCATTACTTATGAACTACCCTAGTAGTAATGATCTGAAAATCATTCAAAACAATATATTTCATACCCCATTCAGCAGCATATTTCGTGTGCCTGGGCGAGTTACTGTACGGTAAAACACCAAATTGATTGAGATTTTGCCCATCGCCCATAGTTTATAACCCGCGTCGATGGTTTTGTCATGTGGTAAATTGGTCTTTAGGTATTATTATTGACCAGATTGTTTTAACTAATCGATGGCCGGTCTGAGACCTTCATCATCGTCGAGGCGCTGGCTTGGAATGAAAACCTTGAATGAAAAACTCGGGGTTGACTAATGAGACGTTCCTCTTCAGGAACTCCCGAATTTCCTTACATCAACTTACAACTCATCATCACTTTAGTTGAGTTTTACCCACAACTGATCAGTCTAGAGTCTGCCCAGAATAAAAACCCTTGAAGGAGACGATTTTGGAACAAAACCAGTTCATTTGAGCAGCAACCACCTTTAAGACTACGAGTAATCCATCCAAACCAAAGGTGTTATTATGATACATTGGAACGCAATGTAAATGTAAGCTATGCTTAGAAGTTAAAGAGTGTTTTTTTTTTGCTCAAGCAATAATCCTATTATTCAGCTCCCTGTTATTGGAACTCGAAACGATGGGCACTTTGCAGAATGAAAACGAAAAGTACACCCAACTAAAGCGATTAAAGTGGGTAAGGCGAAGAGCGAAATGACATTTAGAAAGCATTGGCCCCGCGCACGACACGACAGCATTAGAAACTACCGCAGAAACCGGCTGCTTTCGCCCCGTGGCCCCGTGGCCCCGTGGCTGGCATTCCGCACGGCAACAACACGAAGCTAAAATGTAGTACGTCCAATCCGATTTCCGCACAGCTTCGAGCTGTGCAACTATTGCACTCTCCGGCGCCGCCCGCCACAGGAAAGCCCCATTACTAAGCGGAGCGAAATCTGCGAAATTCCAACCGTTTTACGAGCTGCCGAAGGTGCTCGTCTCTTCTTCTGTGCGCATAAAAAGGAACCACACCCGGCCCGGGCAACAAACACACACAGAAAGGGACCGGGAAACGAGAAGAGCATAGTGAAACGAAAGCAATACTGTTTACTTCGTGGTTGCGTTGTGTGGGCGAAGGATGGCGCAAAAACGCGCAAAGAAAGCGGGTGCAGGACAACAAAACGGAGCCAAAGCATCTTCGAGATTGGGGCAGCTCAGGGACGGTTATTGAAACGGGCGCGCCCATGGCAAAAAAAAAGCGGGCAACCGTTGCCTGGGTGGCCGCATTTATTCAAATGAGAGCGGTTAGACGATGAAGCATCGGGCCCTTCGCAAACTAAACGCAGCATCCGACCGGCTGGCTGGCCGTCCCGGCCGTCCGTCCGTCGGGGATGAATCCATAAGCCGGTTTTATATGATGCGATGAATTTAATATTACTGTACAAAAGGGGAGCAGCCCGGAAACGAACCCGGTGCCCTTCTATAACTCATTCAGCGCAGCACACAGCGAGCGAGGAAAGCCAAATAGGAAAAGCGGCAAAAAAAGGGAAGCAAGCAACATAAAACATAAAACGGCCCTCCCGGGGGACCGATCGAGAGAGAGAGAGGCAATGGGTTCGCAAATGTTGTTTGTTTTTTGCCTCACACTGCGCCAACGTCCTGCTGGCCCCCCGTGGTCCTGGTGGCGGGAAGATGGCGCTGTTAGCCGTGCAAGTGGTTTCCTAATGCCCGTGGCCCTCGGCTCAGTGCGCCCTCCACGAGCTGGGTCGGATGGATTGGAAATGATTTAATTTAACAGCCACTAAAGTGCAGCGTTTAGTGCACTCGGGCGTCCTCGGGCGTCCGTGCACGCGAGCGCTGCAAGATTTGAAGGACACCCTGGGCACCTCGGTGCACCATCGGGGCCATTTGACGGGGGCGCCCGTGGCTCGTGTGACGACACCTTTGTGACATTTCTCGATCGACTCAACGCCGAGGACGTCCCGCAACGACCGGGATGACAATAAATATCATCAGTGGGGATTTTAAGCATAATGTCAAATGCACGACGAAACATCCTTTCGCAATTTCCGGCCACACGAGGCGAAACGCAGAGAGCGCGCGCGCGAGAGAGAGAGAGAGAAACAGTATTCAATATTCATTCGATACCTCTCCCGTTTGGGGGGACGACGGAGAGAGAGAGAGAGAGGGACAGGCGGACACTCGCACGTCACAGGACCTTCGTGGAGCGGTAAATCGATACGGTAGCGTAGCGCCCGGGTTGGGATAAATAAATCTCTACCCAAATGCGTCTCTACCCGTCTCTACCTAGTAATGCACATTAGGCGGGCTTACACAGGATGTCCTTTGCGGCACCCGGCTCACCCGGAACCCACCACCGTTGCATTGTTGATGGCGTGGTTCCGTGCTCCACAGTCTGGCTTCCAAGAGTCGCAGAATGTCTTCCGGAAGGTTCCGGTCGTCCGTCAGCCGCTCGTTAGCCTTTTGCAGGTAGATTAAAACGAACACACGAAAGAAAAAAAAACCCGGACCATAAATTCTCTAGGAGCTTCGCTGCAGGATTTTTCCTTCCTCGGGGGGAGGAAGTAAGCCATCATCGGCTAATAAATCGGCAGAGATGGAACGCGAAAACCGAAGCTATGCAGCGATGAGTGGGATCGGGGGCACCTCGGGCTACGAATCCGGGGACCGTCTGTAAGAAGTTGAGCCAAGGTCGTACAGTCGGACTGCGTACGCACTCGCGGCCGATGCCCCCGATGGCGGAAGGTGTTTATGATTTAATAAACGCAATTTATCATAGCGAATTGAATCATTAATCTAGTAAACTGTTATTAACCGAAGACGGTCGAAGCCGGATGGAACGGATAACGGATGTTTAGGCAGGTGGTTTAAATTATAGTTCTGTTGTGATAGACCTGAATCGTTAGTCAATCATCGTTCGCATTGCGCGGTATGTTTCTCTCTATTTCTCACATTTCCTTGGTGAGGTCATTTATTTCGAGTTGTTTAGAAAGGTGAACCTGTTGCCTTCTGCTGCCTCAATGGATTGAGAATACGCATTCGAATCAAGATTTTGGGATGAAAATGTAATAGGAACACATGATTGGGCCACTAAACGAAGGTAACGCAGAAACGCTTCATGCTCCATATGGAAATATTTCTATTGAAATATTTCAGTGAATCTTTTCGCCAAACTTTTTCTGGCGTTAGCTTTTCCGTATTATCGAAAAGCTTCTCAGGAAGTATGTTTGCGATGCCTTTGCAAATGCTGCTCCCCTATTACGAGTTTTACCCCCGGGAATCGGAATTTGCTAATCGTAAGGTAATTTGCTGCCATCGAATTTCATTCGCAGAATATTTCAATGTTCCAAAGTGCTACAATTACTATTTTATTCCTATTGAGTAGCATTCCTAACCTCATCGGAAACATTTCAAAGCATCGCACTAAAGAACGGAAAGATGCTCATTGAAGGCTGATAAAAGGCAAATGTTCCCATCCAATCTGTAACGTAGCGAACAAAGGGCCCCCCGCGGCCCGCCGGGAGCTCAGGTGTCCTCCGTCCCTTCTAGACCCTTACAGCACCCGTTACCCAGTTCCAACTCAAACGGGGAGCAAAAAATTCGGAAAACAATTAGTGAACGAACGGGCCGGGCCGGGCTCGACGAAGCGAACCGGACCGGAAGCCACCCCCCAGGGGAAACGGGTGGGACCCACGTTCGCAAGGCTCACGTATGTTTTAGAATAACATTTTCCCGTACGTGCCATATTTTGGGACACTCGTTTGGTCCGCCCGACCGCCGTCCCCCGGTGTGTGGCCGAAAACCTAATCAAGGCTCTGTAACCACACAGAGTGGCGCAGAGAGAGAGATAGAGAGGCGCAAAACGGACGGCCAGCCGACCGGGGTGTGGTCGGATTTGCGAAATCCCCACGGTGCCATTGCGCCATTTTATGCGTGGCATATGTGTGCGCCAGCATACGGGGAAGGGGCGGAGGGCCGTTAGGTAGCTGACCCGCACTGCCGGGCCGGCCCGGAGCCGGAAAATGACATTCGGTGCCGTTCGGCGAGCTTGATGTGACTATCATAACCGTATCGATGGGGGTTGATCTGCCCCGTGGCCTGCGCGTCGGAGGGTGCAAATTTCTTCACGTACTTCCGACAGCCGGCATCCGAAAATGGCATCATTTGTGCGTTATTTCGTTTGCCCCCTCCCCGACCCGACCCTTCGGAAGCCGATCCGTGGACACCTCCCAAACAACGATTTGCGCCCATTTACGGGTTGCAGCATTACGACGTTCCGGGTGGGTTCATATTCTCCCGGTTTTTATTTCGTTTTTAGCTCCCGCGGGGTGGGGGACGGTCACAGTGGGTGGCCAGCAGGCCAACGCGCCTCTTCGCGTCCGGGGAAAAAAACGGGAAGTCAAATCGGTTCCCATGAGCAGGACTCGGAGCACGGTGAGTGTCGTGATTGAAACCGACCAGATTGAGCGGCCCAATGGGACCTTCCCATCCGTGTCTCACGTAATCTTCGGCCGGCGCAACCGGATGCTGCGTCTCCCGGGCCAAAAACCCACCGCACCGTGAGTCGCGCGGGAACGTGACCGAAGCTGAGCGAGGCTGAGAGCTCACACCGACGGCCTCTGCAATTGATGTCAAAATCAGAAACCATCACGAGCAGCCATTTCTTCCCACCTTCGCCACCCACTCGGACCGGGGAGGGTGGTGGTGGGCGGTGGTTCGTGTACAACATTTCGGGGTGCACGGCTGCTGCCGGTTTTGCCCGGCGGGCCGCCGAGCTTCCCAGAAACCGAAATTGAATGGGAGGCTTGATTGAAGGCCTGGAATTGAATCCGAGAGCCTTCCGAGGTTGATCGGGTTGCTGTGGCCAGCCCGGGCGGAGGGGTGGTCCGGATCCCGGAGTCCAAGGCGTCAACTTGCCCAGCGCGCCCGCCTCGGATCTGATCTGCATGCAAACGGGCGCTCCCGATCCGGAGTTACGACAACATTCTAACAGTTCTTTTGCTTCTTCGCTTTTCCGTCCCTTCAAGAAGTCAGTTGCCCCCTCAAAGCGGGGCCGCCACCCAGCTAACCCAGCGGCCCACATCGGCCGTCAGCGGAAATTCCATCGGAAAATCGAAATGTTCACCTTTGGCGCCGGCTTTGGCCAAGCACCCCGGGCTCAGGAAATTGGATTGCCAAATAAAGTGTTGCTGTGGCCGGGCCCGGGCGAAAAGGATGCGAAAGCAAAGGGGGAAAAACCGGCACATTCCGGGACCGCCGGTGCCGGTGAAAGTGAGCCGAAAAGGGTTGCGTCCGTTGGAATCGCGTTGGGCTGTCGGGAGAGTCTGTATTTTGATGGCTCATGTAAATGGGCCGTTTGACGGAACGGGGGCCACAGTTGGACACCGGTATAAAAAAAAATGCTGGTGTACAAAATCAGAGAAAGTTGCTGGTGGGCTGCCGATGGCGGATCGACCAGTGATCATCGCCCTTGTAGGCGGCCAGAAAAAAACCTGAGGAGGGTGTGCCCGATAAGAGGTCGTCAAAAATGCTGTTGCCTACGCATCGAAACATGCGAAAAAGGATCCCTTGGATCCGTTGCTCGCGTCGCTCCGTGCGGCGGACATCGATTTCGACGGTCTCCGATTCCTGAGCACTTTGGACGCATTTCTCGAGCACGGGCCCTCGACTGGATCGGGCGACGTTCTGTTGTGGACATGGAATGTTTGGAACCAGATATTCAGACTCGGACTGAAATTATCAATACGTGTTGTGATGGCGCTCTCAGTGAAAGTTTTGTTTAATTCCTATAGTTGATGCTCAATCTAATGAAACGAAACTGATGTTCGCTAACTTGCGATCTGGTTATTTCTGCTCCCTAAGTTGCTATCTCTTTGACCCATTGCGTTCCTGCATTCTGCTGCATTCCTCTCAGCTGCACTCTTACTCGCGTTGATCCGTGGATGAGTCTCTGTTGTCTTCTTTGGACTTAGATCACTTGAGTGGATTTGGTTGATTTCCCACCGGTAAATTCTACGATCCTGGGTAGCTTATCCCACCGCTGTCACCATAATGAAGAGCCCCAGCTTGGGTTCATATTTTTTATAAATTGAGATCCCAAGTTGGGGCTCTTCACCTGAACCCAGCTTCATAAACTGCATACGAAAGATCCAGACACTAATCTGAACCACGAACGAACACAACCCTGTCCTCCAATCTTTTTGATTCGTATCCCGGTAGTGAATCAACTGGAGAGCAAAACTTCCGGATGATGCTCAATACAACTCTATTCGTTCTAAGTCCCTTTGAAAAAGAAAATTACTATTTCGTTTAATTAAATTTTAGCCACCACATGTCGCCATTGTGCTCCGTGCCATCGGTTGACACCCGGCCCGGCCAGCACTGGCGTTGATAAATTCCTATCGAATCGGCATCAGTGTCCGTTGGCCGAGGTTGCGAAACTGTGACGAAAAAGGTTCGTGTAACGTGCAGCTCTATCGATCAATCAAAATGTTTTTTGTTCCGAAGGACAAACAAACATTTGGCCATCGGCCACGTCGTCGACAAACTGAGTTTTAAACTGAGCAACAAAAGCAAACACAAAGATAAGGACAAACTTTAGTAGGGCGGAAAGCGGTTCAAAGTGAAAAGGCGTTTGGGTGTGTTTGCCTTGATTATTCAAACACTCACCCGATCGGAAGACGGGTGGTTGATTAATTATTATTTATAAAACTAATTTTATACGAATAATGAAAAAATGGTGAGCTGCCTGACCCTGGCAGGCAGATCGCTGTCTGGCTCCCAGATGATCAGAGGATCGCTGATTACCACGCACCTAGAGAGATGAACAAAATTCCGGGCGTATAACATCACTTTCAATTAAATTAAGACCTCTTTTTCGTATTCATCATGGTTTCGTGGTTCATAATTATGCATCAAATGTTGACCACTCAAACTCAAGTGGTCCGCGGCCCTATTTGTAAGCTAACATTTGGTTGGTTCGTGTTTTTTTTTGCTGGCGGACGGAAAGTGTGTAACGAAATAAAACTAATTGTGTCCATTCTTAAGTTAAGGGGGTCTGCCGGGTGTTCCTCGAGTGGAATCCCCTGGAACGGGCAGGAACTCATACTTACCGAAGTGTCATGAGCGCGTGTCTGCCAGCTTCCTCGGTCTCGGGCACGGAACCCCGGAATGTGCCCGGCTGCTGCTGCTGCGGCGCCGTCTGCATTCTGCTGTCTTTCAGGCAGTGTGCTCGAAAACCAACTTTCAATCGCCCCGGTTCAGTGTCGGGCGTTTGACGGCCGTCATCTCGGCGCGGCCAGAGTTATTCCGGTGAATTGTGCTTCCTCCGCTGTACCATTTCGTACTCTACGTCGGAGCCTGAGTCGTCGTGCAAATTGCAAGCTAAAAAGTTGTGTTGTAATCAACACAAGTTTCGTTCGCGCGGCAATTGCCGTGTCGTTACACTTTTTTTTCTTTACCGTAGCTGCGCCATTCTGGATGGATTTTTTAATTGGCCTCGCCGCGGCGTCCTCGATGGCGCTCCTCCTGGCGGTGGTTGGCACAATCCGACATGCGCTGGGCTAGGAAAATGTGGAAAGTGCCGACGACGACGGGAATGAGTCGTCGGCGAGAAAAAAAACGGGAGTCGCCGAAGTGAAGCGCACAAACCGCTGCCGGTTGTGGATTGAATCGTGCCTCGGTGCCGCACTGTGGTTGCTGATGATTTCTGACTCCCGATTCTCGGCCCGAGGTGGGCCCGGGTGGGATGGGACGGCCCAGCCCATCCTTCGGAGACGAACGATGAATTCCGTTCTGTCTCCCGGCGTCAGCGTTAGCGTCGTGCCAGAATGCATTTATGCGGACGTGATGCGATCGGAAAAGCGGCAGCCCAGCGGGAGAGCGAGAGGCGAATAGAGCGAGTGCCAGTTGATCGCCTCGCCTTCGCCGCAGGAAAATAATGATATTCAGGAAGTCAATTTTTCACTTCATCCCTCACTCACTCGCTTCGGTAAGGGCTCTAATAAGCGTCGTCCGCGTCGTCGTCGTCGTCGTCCGGGCGCAGGATGCATACGAAATGCACGGTGGCCGGGAAAATTTTACGTTGAAAGATTTTCATCACCACCGAGTGGCGCGCCGGTGGCATATTTTATTCTTCGCTGCCCGTGTCCGTGGTCCCGAGAAGGACCCGGACCCGGCAGGGAATCCAACAATATTTGTGAATCCCCGAGCAGAGCCGGATGCACGAAAGTTTCCCACTCGGAACGGGTGCGATGCATGTACAGTTTGTTCCGTTCGCGTTCCGGTATTTTGACTGAGCTCCACAAAGTGGAACTCGAGGTACGCGACGCCCCGACTTTAACGGAGACACCTGCAAGTGTCCTCGAGATAACGCTAACAGTTTCAACGGGGTTTCCATTTCTTCTATTGTTAAAATTGTTTCATTGAAGGTTACATAACTCACAAATCTCAACATAATCTCGTGAGAACGGGATGTTAAGTTTCAAATTATGTTACTCATTAAAATTATTCACTGCGTTACATTTATCAATTAACCAACGGGGCAATTTGTGGCAAATGGCAGCCCCCCCTCCCGAGTTGGCAAACATTATCTCATGAGCCTTGGAGCCGTTCCGAAGGGCCCAAGTCTCTCTCACTGCTGTTGACAGAACCGCTTGAACCCGCCCCCCGGTCACCCCGGAAGACGCGACCGGTGCAAGTGGCGCATAATCCGGTGTCGGACATAAACACGTTGTTGCAGCCCGGTTGCCTGGCTCGCTGGCCTCGGCAGAAGGTGCACCAGGGAGCATAATCAGCTTATGTAAATTTATGCACACTATCGATTAGCCTGTCATCGCATCTAATTGAGGCAGTAAAATGTAGATGGCAAATCAAACCACATCAAACACTTTGTGTTTTGCATGATGTATTGCAACGCTGTCGCAACCTCTCCCGACCGCGGGGTCTCTCGTCCAGCCCTGGGACCCCCGGGCCGGGGACGACGCAAATGAAGTTCAAAGTCAAACAAGTCCTGGCTGCCGCTGAGGCGGTGCGTGGCGTTCATATCAATGTTTATTTTCCGTCGATGATTGCAAAACATGTATCATGTCAGGTGGCCCACCCGTGGCTAGGCCTCGCGGAGTTGAGTTAACCTTACCAATGGGCCAATGGGGCTGGGACAGCGAAAACATCTGTACCCCGACCGGGGCGGCGTTACAGATTGGGTGGAAATTATGTAATATGAAACGTCTGTGGGACCTCCGTGTGCTGATTTATACCGTATTATTATATGTTGGCTTTACTCATTAAGCCACACGGCCACGGCACAATGTTCATGAATTAGAATAAGAAGTAGAGCGAACTCGACGGTTTCGTGACCACATCGACGGGGCCGCCTCGGGGTTTGAGTAAGAGTTCGGGGAATATCAATTTCCAAAATTGATCTTAATGAGTTTTAGGGGACGGTAGGGACGAGTAGCACTTCGGGGTGGAAGGTGATTGGTACCCTGGCCGATAATATGCTGTGCTGGCCAATGTTTCCTGCACTTGAGTGGGGTAAAGGAAGGCGTCTTATGTTGGAGTTGAATGTCTACTCTAATCAATCGCTCTCGAGTCTTGACCTATTCTTGATTCGGTTTTCGGTTTCTGACGTGGCTTTTTTGTTTTATTGTAATATCATGTTTACGATTTTACGTTTAAACTCTTTCGCAAGTAAACTCTATATTAAACTGTTAAATTTTTTCTTTTGTCACATCCAAGCGTTGAAAAAAAAAAATAAATAGACTATTCATAAAACATATAAAACATTACACGTATCATAAAACAATCTAAAAGGTCCAAAGTGTTCAAAGTGAGTCAGCCATATGAATCAAACCCCCTTAATGTCCTGGCGAAATGGCTGGCGCGTGCTCTCACATGCTCCAGTTTTTCCCCCACATCATCCATTACAGTCGAACCGGAACTATGGTCCCCGACCGGCGACCTCCGACATCCGGCGGCCCGGAGGTATCAATCAATGCCTCACCGTAGCCGGCTACAATGTTATAATTTCCTGTACCCAGCGCACCGGGAGTAAACCGCGTGTTTTGAGGTGTTGGAAAAAACAATAGAAACGAACTCCAATCAGCTCCAGACCTGGGAGATCCGTTTTTGGGGCCCTACACGCTCTCGCAGTCGGGGCCTCTCGCAATCACGTTGCGTGAAGGTCTCGTAACACGCGGCTACATAAATCAGGACGAGTCGCCGCTCGGAACCCCAATGGACCAAAGTGGGCCGTGTGAAGAGAAGCACAGTGAGAGAGAGAGAGAGCAAGAGGTCGACAAATATTGTTCTTGCTCTACGGCAAGAAAATAGGAAACCTATCCCGACCCAGTAGCCAGTGGTCTAATCTAAATTGATTCATTTCGTCCTCGAGGGCGGCACGCACGCAGTCGCGGTCCCCAATTTTTTCGGGGACGGACCCTGTTCCTGTGTCGGTATCGCGGTACCTACGCTAATCGTCTTGTTCCGTAGCTCATTAGGTATGTAGAATTAGGTGCTCGATTTCTTAATTCATCACCCGCTCGAAAAAAAAACTCGGAGAACGGAGAAAAGTCCCGGCCAATCCCTCGTGGACGGAATTAATCAGGACGAAGCGGATGGTCGCCGTGTGGGGCTGGCTGCGTGTTAATTGTGGAAGTTCTCCACCGGGCACCAGCGCTGGTCAGCCTTTTTGGGAGGGGGGCCCTGGTCCACCGGGAGCACCCGGACCACCCCGGACCGTTTATGGAAATGATTCCCTTTTCCGATGGATCCTTTTTGCTTGGGACGTGGTTCCTTTTTCCCTTGGGCCCGGCGACCATTCCACGGCCGAGTCCCTTTCGACCGCAACAAAAGAAACCGGTGGAACTCCACTCCACGATCAGGATGCAAATCGTCCCCGGGCAGACCACCGGCAGGAATTTCCGGGAAGTTGCGTATGCGCGACACGAAAAAAATCGATACTTTTCCAATTTCGTTGTCGTCGTCGTCGTCGGTGGAAGCCGCCACGGGAGCTCGGGAATGCGGTGAAAAATACGCATACATTTTTTTGGTCCCCATCATCCTACAGAACGGGCGCCATTGCGGCAACGGAAGGGATTCCACCGTCGGTGGAGAGCACCGGTGGCGTTGCCGCCTTTTCGATGCCGCCACGGATCCGGGAAAAAGGGGCGAGAATGAAAAGTGAAAAGTGCGGCCTCACCTCACCTCGCTGGGAAGTGCCCTTTGCGGTCGACGCGTGTCTGGGGAAATCGTGTAAATGACTTCTGGCTGGCGCTGCCGGGGAGGGCCACCGTTCGGAGCGGCAGCCAGCCATTGCTCCGATCGCTTTCAAAAGACTTTCATTTCAATGATCTCAATCTTTAGTATTATTTCCGAGTTTTGGTTGTTGTTTTTTCCGTGCTTCCCGGGGCCACTTTGAAATGTACAACATTTCATGGGTGAGTCGTGTCAGGAGCTCCATTTCCGACGCGGCTGAATGTGGAGTTAATTAAGTTTTGTCAATTTTTACGCCACGTTGAAGCCCGAACCCGGATCATTTGTATTTGGTGTAAATCTTTTCAGGGTCAAAATGGAGCCCCGAAATGGCGACACTTTCTGGGTTGCCCTTTTTCTTGGGACCTCTAACAACGTTTCGCAATTTTCCTTAAAACGATTAAAAATGATAACACATTTCGTAGGTCAGTAGACAGTTGAAGGATTCGAAAAAAAAAACGGAGCGGCACCAACCTTTCGCACGGGACGTGCCACCTCGGGAGGGCAACCGATACTATTAAATTACACGGTTCAGGAAGAAAGGGGGCCAGTTCCCGAAAACCGTCGAGTGATTTATCCGTTGGCCTGATTAGCTCTGGTTCGTTGCTTCTAAATGAAGTATAAATAAACTTTCCCGAACAGTCCGCAAAAGGGTCCATCCAACTCGGAACGCCGGTGCCACTTGAAATGAATCAGCAACTTTGTTTCTCTCTCTCTCTCTCGCTGTCCATTGGCCCGGGCGGGGCAGGGTTCTAGCGGGGTTGTGTGAGGAGAATAACAATTTCTGACTAATAATAATTATTGCCCGGGCATTGCAACGTTATTTTCTTCGTAATGGCCATCCCTTTGATAAACGCTGTCAAGGAGATCCGGGAGGAACGGCCTCACGTGGCCGGAGGATGCAACACCAAAAAAAAAAAAGAAGATGGTCAGAGGATTCGGGAACTCAAGGGCTTCTCGGTTCCATTTGTGCCATTTCTGGGAGCATCCTTACACCGCCAGTACGTTGGGGCGTTGTCCTTATTTTCCATTCTGCCAGAAGAAGGCCAGAAGGAAACACAACAAGCAAGCCAAATCGGTCGGCCACCGGCAATGATATTCGTCTAAGTGTATCAATAAAAAGGGAAGCCGGCCCCGGCCAGGATGACTGTGTTAAAGAACCGATAAAAACGAATGGCTCCGATTTTTTTTTTCGGACGAAGGCCAACCCCGAGCAGCGACAGCGGGCCGTTGTCGTTCGCATCCTTTCGCTTCCGGCTTCGGTGGGCTTATTTTCCCGAACCAACACCGCAATGGTTCCGGCTTTCCGGGCCGCCGGTATTCACCTGTTCACGATCACGTTATTAGAAAGACATTATGCGCTTTCATTCCGGGAGGGTGCGTGAGTCCTTTTGTGCCGCCGCCGAAGCGACGGAGCACGGAACGGAGCGGATCCCAGGCGTGGTGCAGGCACGCTCAAGTATGTATTATGCTTTTGGCCACTTATCGCAGTAACTGGCTGCTGCTGGTGGTGCGCTGTGAACGTGACGAGCGTTGCTTTCCATCCGGTTAAAAGATCGTAAACTGAGTGAATAAACTATAGGCAAACGTCGGAACTATGCGCGTTCCGATACGAGTGAGCAACGGAGAAGAAGTTTTACATAGACGCCTTTTTGTAAATCCATTTGTTAACTATTGGAACTATGAAATAGTTCATGCGGTTTTACAACAGATGACATTACTCACTACAATTTTGGTGTAAAGTGATGATTTTGAAGAGCTTGCGCAGAGCTTGCAGAAATATTAGGACTTAGCCATACAACAGTTTCCTATCGTCTGACTGCCATGGGAATGATTAGAACCATGTTTTATGGTTTCCACATGAATTGAAAGGTAAAGACATTCAAAGAAGGAAAGCCATTTGGGAATTTCTGCTTGCATGGCATTAAAGGAAGGGTTCTTGTACTGAATCGTCACTGGTGATGAAAAGAGGAGTTATTACAAGAATCCTAAACGCAAAAAGGCCTGGCTATGCTGTTCGTATGGTGGGATATGAGAGGTGTGGTGTACTTTGAGCTTTAAGAATCTGATGAAATTATTGGAGGACAACACCATCGACAACAATTGATCCATTACAAGCAATGCTTTGGCCATATTATGTTCAAAATTATTAACCTCTAAAAATGTTTTCTATAAAATGAAATATTCGGTTGTTACCCCAAAATTTCGTGACGATTGATAACTTGATGATAACCAATATGAAATGAGGCAAAAAGAAGTAAACATCTCAGCCTTTCACAAAAAAAAACAATTTAGACAGTGCACAAGAGCTAGACAGTTTGAACGAGGCCGAAAGTTAGTGGACGAACCGGAAAACAAGTTTAGCAACATAATCTGCTGGGGTCATAAAAAAATCGAAACATTATCATCACCACCCCTGGGGCGGCGTGTTCCGTGGAGAAACCAAACAACGAACGAATCAATCTTAAACAATCACCATTTCTCGTAAACCACACCCTTTCAGTTTCATCCGCAGCACCGCACAGAGAAAGGACCTCCGGGTGGGTTGGCCCCGTTCGTGGTTGACGACGTTCCGTTGCTGCTGCTGATGATGATGGTTCCCGCCGTTGACGGCGGTGGCCAAACGGTTAGCAAGCAAAGCGGCTTAAGTCAAGTAAAGCGGGTCGCGGACCCAACCGGGCGTCCCGCTTCGTTCTCGGTGGGGCGGTTATTGTTATCGTTAAAACAGGGTCCTTTCCGACTCGACGGCAACCAAGGCCAATCTCACGCGACGGAAAAGCCGGAATGCAATCGAAATGGCACACGAAACAACAAAAAAAGGCCAAAGCCCGGAACCCTGAGGGTGCTGGACGGCAGGATAAGAGTCCTTTCGCCGGGTGCCCTAATGTCGTCGGCGCAATGACATTGACAACGGTGACGATGACGCGATCGGCGCGATGAAAGTGTCAAGCAATAAAGCAATGAATCAATATTAGATTAGAATCGGGCGCTTAGTAGCTTCATTGGCCGCCCGTCCGTGTGGCCGCTCCCCTTATCTCCCCCTCTTTGCTGAGGAGCTTTTCTTGGAGCGTAACTATTACTTTGGCGCAATGAGGTGGAAAAGAAAGGACCGGGCCAGGGCGACCGTGCGGGAAAATCCGTCGCGGCTCGGCAGTTTGCAGACTGTTTGGATGGCCGAACGGGAGCAACAGCTCCATCGGATTGGGGTTGAGTCAATATTGAAAGTATTATTGAACTTGGCTGCGGAGCCGCCCGAGAGTTGATTAAACGCTGCCGAGTCTTCCGGATCGGTGCGGCGTGTCCCTTAGTGTCCCGTTTTGTTTTTCTCGAAGATCCGGTCCTGGTCCTGTCGCGTAAAAATATCGCGGCGAGCATTTCAATTTTCCCATTGCCCATTTTACGGCCGACCGGTCTCATTTACATTTTGCGATTGCGAAGGCCGCGCACGAAGCGCGTTCGATGGGGTCCCAGGAGGTTGCTCGGAAATCCAGGTTTATGATTTTGTTGAGTGTGGTGTGGGCCCCCAGAAATGGGGCCAAGAATTTTGAACACGGAGCGAGATGCAAAATAAAAGTATAACTCAATCGATTCCTGTGCGGATGCTGATCACCGTTGCTCACCGTTTTATGGATTCATGGAGCGACCGAGTCCCAGTGATTGCGCAGCCGATTCAAAATCGAGAAATAAGTGTTTGCGATTGCCAAAAGGATTTTCTTTTTGCAATGGGGCACAACCTGGCAAACCTGGGTGTGGCATAAAAGTTGGGAGCCATAAAAGTACTAAACTAAACAGTCTCGTTGCAATAAAACGGAAAGCTTCACCCGGTGATTGCCGCCTGCGGAGACGCAAAGTAGACGACAAGTAATTGTGCAATTAAATCGGCACTCAAATCGCCGTTTGCGAGACGGCGGAACCCTACGCCCTTTTTATGCAGCTCCGGGGGTCAATAAAAAAACGGTGGCACCATTTGGTCGGTCCGGCTGAGGAGGCAGCATCTCATTTTGTTTGTGTTTTTTTTTTTGTAGAAATGGAAAATAGGCGCCCAAAGCTCAACTCATCAGCGTGCGAAGCTGTTTAGCTTAGGGCCGAACAAGATTAGAACGGAGCCGCAGCCAACAACGAGCATCGAAAACGAGGCTCTCCCGATGGCAATTACATTATAATGCTGGATTCCCGGAACACGTGTGCTCCAGAAACCCGCGGCGGTCGCAGGCTGCAGAGGTACTGTCAGAAGCCAACGAAGCATTCATCACGCATCTCGCACCAGCGCAGATACACACACTCTCTAGCTAATACGGTTAATGAGTCTTCTCGGGGATTGGCCCCGAAAGTTCTATCGAATTAACAATCGGTCCCCCCCGACACGGCATACTGTGCCAAATCGGATCCATACGCCTTACGCGTCGAGGATCAAACGGGAACGGAGGATCCTTTTGATCGGCACCCGTTGGCGAGCTTTAAAATAATTAGGCCACGGCCAACGCGGCGAAGAAATTAGCGCTCGCCGAGTGTGCCGGATGGGGATGGGCATTAAAACTAAGGCACACTCGGCACAGGAAAAAGTCCTGCCGAGCATAAATCGCAATTTAATCCCGTCGAGCTCGCGCGGCCCAAGGTACGGGGGGCAGCGGAGCGTGAAATAAAATTTACCGTACCAATCTGTTCATTACAATCACGCGCCGCGGGTTTGGCTTATCTTTTCCGACCGCCCGCCAGCGGGGTGGATCTGCCGGGAAAACTGCCAAAAAAATCAACGAAATCCCGACGGAAAGGGACCCCTAAATCCTTGGCCCACGAGCGCGCGCGAACTTTCGCGGTTTGCGCCGAACTTTCGGTGCGGCAGCGGATTTTCCCGACGTCGACGTCGCCGGCGCGAACTTCCGGGAACCGGGCTAATCGATCGTGCGCGGCCCGAGAGCACGGCCAAATTTCCCCAAGTCAAATTTTGATTTTCATCGCGGGTCCGGTGTTCAAACAAGCGCAAGCGTCTCCGCTTTTCGCCATTTTCTTTCTTCGTCATCGTGGACTTTTCGTTTTCCGGCGTGCTTTGCTCCTGATTTTGCAAGTTCCGGTCGCCCGGTTCCTCCGGGGCGTCACGGTGATACTATTTCATCGGTAGTCTCGGAATGGATGTAAAAAAGTTCTCGAAGTGTATTCAGTGCACGTGCCGTTATTTTATGCTTCCTTTCCGGTTCTGTTTTTCTTTTACGACGGACCGCTACATCGTTCCGTCATCTCGGGCTTGGGTGGCTCGGGCGGGCGGTGCGAGATGACCGGGACCGGCGGTAGAGGTCACCGGGCGCCACCAGGTACCACCAGGAGGGCCATTAATACGGGAGTTCCGGGCCGGGCCGGGCCGGCGCGCCGTAATTATGCTATTGTGTAATGCCGTTTTCGTGCAAAATTTACGGCCGGGATTAGGCAATAAAAACGCACGGACCGTCGCAGTTTAGTGGAAACGCTCGGAAACACAACTGAAATTGATTATTGATCGGAAAGTGGCGAGATTGCAAAACGATTGGGTTGATCCGAAAGTAATGTAGCACACTGCTACTTGGTACTCGGAGGCTGATTGTAAGGGGGCTTAAGGGAGCCTTAATGTCCTGGGTTCTGATTGGTGATCGAGCTCGCTGTGTGACTGATGGAAGCTCTCATCATCTGCATTTTTCATTTATGTTGACCTTGCCATATTATCTATCCGTGCTAGGTTGTTCAATAAGTTTCAAGCCTCAACAAGAAAAACTCAATTTTATGGTTTAAATCCTTTCTGTTTTCCTTCCTTCTATTCCTTTTCTCTCCTTTTCCTTTCATTTTCTATTTTCGTTTTTCTTTTTGCTATTTTCCATTTTCCATGTGTTTCATTTCCCTTTTTCTATTTTCTATTTTAATTTTTTTCTGTTCTTTTTTCTCATTTCTCTTGGCTTGTTTCTCTTTTCTCTTTTCTCTTATCTCTTTTCTCATTCTCTTCTTCTCTCGTAGGACATTATCTCGCAGGGAAAGTGCACATTCGCTGCCGGTTGAAGCGAGCGACTGCCGGAGTATTCATCCGGAATCTAGGCTCTCGATACTCGTCGTCCGGTTTTTCGAGCGCTGCTCCAGCTGTGGAGCTGGAGGACAACCAGTTCTCGTGCTAGTCAACGAAATTTAGGCTATCTCCGCAGTACTGCATGCAGCCCTATTGAAAATGTCGAAAAGATTTAGACGCTAACGCACCTTGTATTCTTTCATCTATACATAAGAAAATGATTGTTTGTCCGTCAAATGTTTGAAGCTGCAGAAACCGCTACAACGGCGACCTTACGCGCTGTACGATGGCCCCACTGTCGTACGGCGTATACACCTCGCCAGGCGCCGGTGTGCTGGTCATGTCATGAGAATGACGAGACAACAATAGATTTCCTTTTTGTTACATTCCTTCAAACAGCTGTTTCTAAGGATGTTTTGGGTGAAATTAACGATCGACGGCAAGGCACGCACAAAGCTGACGAGACAGAGACTGAAGAGGGGCCACCGATTTCGCCGCCTCAAAACGAGGGCCTTACGAGGCGCGTCTTTGATTGGATGTGTCAGGCCAATGATTGATGCGTTGATTGGTTCCACTTCCACGAACCCGATACGAATACGCTTTCGTCCCTTCCTTCCGATCAACGACGCGGTAAAATAATTATTTTAAAACCAGCACGCCGCTTTGGCCAAACGTTTAATCTCTTCCCGAACAAGGAGCCACGAAAGAAAAAGTGGTCACAGGAAGTGCGGCCACTTAAGGATCGCATTCATCAGGGCCCCAGGTTAGGCGCTTCTTGCGCCACACTTTGCTTCAATTAACGTTAAATCCCGTCCCCGAGGAGCCGTTACGTGAGCAGCCCGAGATTTTGTAAGACCCGCGTGTGACAACCCGGATGAGCGAAATCAAATAGGAAGTAATCTCTGCCAGATTACTCCAGTTTATCATTCCTGCCCCCCCCACCCCGAGTTTATTGTGTGTTCGAAGAAGATCCTTTCCCGCGCCAAAGCGGCCACGGGGTGTTCCCGTCATCCAAGTGTCGTTTGTCGTGACGCAAAATGCGGCGCGCCCAACTTTGACACTCTTTCGCCCTCCGAGTGTCACGAAAGTGAGTGAAGAAAAATTGAAAACACTTCAATGGCGGCGCTGCCAGCGACACAATAGAAGCCGAAGTGCCGTCCAACGGGACGCGGCTCGGCTCGAGGTAAATGATACCATAAATAAGCGCGGTGAACGGGGCCATGTTGGGCCTCCCAAAAGCACCGAAATGGGAGTCAACGTCAACAACGCGCATCAACTCCCGGGCCTCCCATTGGGTGGTTCATTTACGAGAACAAATTGTCCCGGGCGGAAACGAAGACACAGCCCGGCCCGGACCGGCCGGGCCCGGGGCCGGCGGCCAGCCGGGCAATGTCGCTTATTTTTATTCTCTCGCCTTCCTGGACACATTTGCCTGCCTGTCCTCGCTTCGGGACGAGCAAAAACCCGCCAAATGGAAGAATCATTTCGAATATGTTGAGTGACCGAGTTGTCGCGCGCGATAATTATGAAGCACCCGGGGACGGCGGGGATGGACCCTGTTTTGTGTGTCCTTTATCCTTGCGGTGACGCACCGCTTTTTTGCGACTGAATGCTGCGCAAAACACCGCACACCGTGTAATGGCTGGAAAAGTCGGATGAAAAGTGGCCCAGCGACAACAAAAAGTGTGTCAACTTCCGGTGCCTTCCCGGGCACTGCCGAGGCGCAAAAAAGATGCTGTCGTATTGCGAGAGCGACGAGAAAAAAAACGGGGAGCTTTGCTGGGTTGATCAATAAGTTGTGCGGTTCAATAACAGAGGTCTTGAATAAGAGCTATGAATAAGGACTATTTGTCTTCAATTAGTACAGTAGAACGATGGAGACGATCCACGCCAAGGATGTCCAAAAGTAGCAACAACACCTGAAAACGTAGAAAAAATACAGATACATTCGAATGCAACTTTCTCGTCAACATTTTCAGCTTTTTCGAAAGGATAAATTGGATTTGGTGCATCGAATCATCAATATGGTCGAGACTTGGGTCTATCACCATGATCCTGAATCAATACAAGAGAACCTTGTTCTTCAGTTCCAAAACTAGTTCGTGGCCAGAAATCTGCCAAGAAAATGTTCAAAAAATGTACAGTTTTTGGGATGCGAAATGTATTTTTTCAGCGACTTCTTGCAAACTGGTAGAACAATAAAAGATAAATATTATTGTGGCCTTTTAGACAAATTGAAAACGAAAATTCGTGAAAAAATCCCGGCTTGGAAAAGAAAACAGTCCTTTTTCTTCAGGACAATGGGCTGAAGGCAATTGGATTATGGCAAAAAACCATGAACTAAAATTCGAATTGTGATTTCCATCCGTTTATCCGTTTCCAGAAAATCTATACGTGGAAAGCGTTTTTCCTCAAACGATGAGGTCTTAACAGCTGTGGAATTCATAAATAGGAATCTCCTTGGAACGCGGTGTATTGATGTTCAGGGAAACCACAATGAATAATAAAGCAAATTTTGAGACCATAAAATGTGTTTTTCCTATCGAACCGCAAAACTTATTGAACAGCCTAGTACATTGCGAGAAAGCAAATGACGCCCCGAAAATTGTGGCCGCTGCGGCGGAAAAGGAAATGGTCACGGGTTTCTCGATTTTTGCACGACCATCACTCACGCCAAGCAGCAGCGGCCACGATGCACTCACTTTTCGCATGAGCCCGCTGCAGAGAAACATAAATCAGCAGCCTCCACTTTTGGGGTCTCTTTACGGCGTTGCGCGTCGCACAGCTGGCAATTAGTGCAAATCAACCGAGCTCGAGGGCCGGGGCGGACCTCAAGAAACCGGAGCGATCGGACAACGTGCAGGACACCGGGGCATAACAATAAATAATTACAGCATCGTGTGCCTAAACCGTATCCCCCACGCGGACATAATTATAAGCATGCAAATATGGACCATTCACACTTACCACCGCTCTCTGACTGGCCACCGGTCGATTCCTCCACAGCGTTTTCTTTCTTCACACCTCTTAGGCGGCGTGTCTCCGACGGCGTGTCGAGGACGCCGAAAAGCCACCGCGCTTCGGTTGGTCGGTCGGTCGGTTTTCATTAAAAAAAATATGTTTGGTTTGTTTTATTCAACTGAGGATTAAAATATAAAAATATGTACAATATAATTTTTCATGAATTACCTAACTAATATATAACTACAATATCTTTTTCCCTCCCTCTCCTTCACTGTCTTCCCGTGGCCGCCGGCGCCGGTCACGCTTTTCGCTCGCTTTATCCCGATCCCGTGCCGGTGCCGGTGCCCGCGTCCCGTGGCGTTCCTGCTGCTTGCGTGATGTGTTTCTGTCGGTCGGCTAATTGTGTGTCCTGCTTTTTCGGTAGTCCGAGCTTTTACTTTAATTACAACCCGGGATTTTGGGCCGTTTTCTGGGAAGAATGTCCTTTTCGTTCCGTGCGCTCGAACTGCATCAACTCGCCTTCGGACGGCCGCTCGATCGGGCTCGGGGATTGAAATTGATTGCTTCATCCTTTGACCGCCTCTGGCCCTATCTGTTGTGTTCCAGTGTCCAGTGTCCAGTGTGTGCGGGTGTCTGTAAACTGCAAGCGCCTCGTCCATTCTCTCACCGGCCCCCCGGCTGTCGCGTGTAGTAGTATAAGTAAAGTTATAACATTTTACATTCGATGAGCGAGAACGTCGCGCCGTCGCTCGCCGTCGTGGTTGGTATGGATAAGTTTTGCTTGTATGCTTATTTGTTTTTGGTTTCTGCGTCGGGTCTCCTCCCGCTCCCGCGCTTCCTTTTTATCTCTTTCAATTAAACTTTTATTACTGTTATCGCGCCAACAGTGCCGCGACCTCGCTCGCTCCCGTAGAGTGACTAACTTGAGTGATGTAGGTTTCTGCTTTCTGTTTGGTTGTGTTTTTTTTCCTTCACCCACTCGGTTTGCTGTCTGTTTGCTTCTTAATTTAGATTGTTTTCTCCTTCTTGCCCAATTCTTTTACCGGTTTCGTTGATTTGCCACCGTTTTCCGTTTTGCTTTGCTTGTTTTTTGTTTGCTTTCGGGTTTCGGGTTTGTTTGTTTCTTTTCTCCAATAAAATGATTATTTATATGAAATGGGAACGTGAGTGTGTGTCTGGCGGATGATTGGTTTCTGTTTGCTTTGTTCTGTGTTCTCGGTTTCACTTTGCTTAGGCAAGTCTAGTGGCTACTCCGAGTGTCATATTGTTGCTCTCTGGGGGGGCTACCGTTCGATAGTTTCTCTCTTCACATTGGCAGGACGCAATCGTTTTCGTTTCGCACAGCACCGGCAACCGGTAAAGGTGATCTTATCAACCTGTTACTGTTCCCGCTGGCTTCTGATTCGATTCGACTTTTTTTTCTCGCACAACGAATCAACGAATCACACCAAGCCCCAATCACGGACCGAATTTCTGGTGCTTTTTGCCAGCAAAACACACGTATGAGCAGTGGGCACTAAAACAAAAACCTGAAACTGAATCACAAACTCGGCCCGAAATGTTGTTCCAGCTCCAGTGCGAGCTCGGAGCGTCCTTGGGCGTTTTTGTTGGCCAGCCAACCAACCGAGCGGCCGAGCCGTGATCAATAATCAACACAAAGCAACCAGCAACCAAGTGGCCAGCAAAAACGTCTCCGCGAACTGCCGTGGAGCCAAACCTGACATTGATGGAGTAAAAGTTCAGTGACTCGTTTAACGAAATTGGAGGGAACCAGCCCTGGGGACCGGTGTCGTTGTCGGGCCAGGTAAAAGGATTTCAGGTGTGTTTTTGGTGTGGTGATGTGGAGCCTCGGCCATCGCTCTATATAGTCGGTTAATACATTCGGTTAACGAAAAGGCACGCAACGCAATACGAGCAGAAGGACAACAGTGGGCCAACTAGTGGGGCCGGACCATAAAAACCTGCTCGAAGCGGCTGGCAGGCCACCTACTTAACATCGTCTTCAGCGGGCCCGGCTCGGCTCGGAACCTCGGGTCCAGCAGCAGGTCCAGCAGCGGCCCCTGCTAGGAATGTGTGTTTAACTGTTCAGTCCTAACGAGTTCGTTTTTTCCTACGGCTCGGACCCGTGGCGACGGCAAGGAGTCGAGAAAAGGGAGGCCAAAAAAACACACATACACACAAAACGACCCACAAGCGAACTAAACTTTACCGAAAACTTTGGCGTTTCTTTACTTTGCCAGCCCTTTTTTGTTCGCGTGTTGTGCTCTTCGCTTGTCTTTTTTCCCATCTCATCTTTCTATCAGTCGGTGAGTGAGCCTCGTGTTATGTTTTCATTTATCGCAAAAGGTACGTCGTTGTTATCAGTGTGTTCTGTGTTTGTTTGTGTTTGTTTCGTGTTTTGTTTGTAGATGAGCAAGTATTTTAGTACCTTCTTTTTTGCGACTGTTTTTGTTGGCCTCGCCTCGCCCCGGTACCCTTATTTCCCGGGGCAAACCCCCGTTTAGTTCAATGTGTTTGTGTTTCCGCGTTTACGTGTATGTGCGCGTCTGTTGTTTTTAGCGATAGAATAATGGACGTGGATGATTTTCGAATTATTTTCATTATGCGCGTTTTACTTTCGTGTTTTTCTTTGTTTTTTTTGCGGGTTTGTCTTACCCATCTTAGTTGCGCGTGTTGCGCGCGCGCGGTATACGTGCCGCAGGCGCACGCCCTTTTTGATTTTTGTGTGTAGAATGTTACGCTGCTTTTACTTTGTTGTTTGTTTGTTTTCAAACTGGATAAGTTTTTGGGTTTACTTTACTCCTTTATCTGCCGCCTGCTCGCTGGGGCGTGTGTTTGCTCTCTCTTTCTCTCCCTTGCTCTCTCTCGCTCTCGCTCTCGATACTTTATGCACTAATTTTATACTTAAAGTCTATAGTTCACAAGACAGCTTAGCTGACCGTAGATAACCAATACAAGTAGCATAACAAATGTCCTATGCCGGAGCAGAATCTGTAGGTTACGCTTTTTGAACATCGATATGCTGTCTGTGGAGAGAAAAGAGGGAACAGAAAGCGATATACGAGGGCTGAATGACTGATGTTATATTCAATTTGTTTTAACTTGAAGCCCCAAAAAGGCGCAGAGACCATCGGGCTTGCACAAACCACGAACAGGACAAAGTATGGGGCAGTATGAGAACGAAGTCCGGTAAAAACCGCCTTCTCCTCGAAAGGAAAACGATATCAGATAGCAACAGGCCATGGGTTGCCATGGGTTGCTCAAAGCCATGGGTTGCAATAAAAACATATGCAACGAAGGCTATCGAAGGCGGCTTGTTCTGTTGGAAAATCCATACACGGAAATGAGTCGAAATAGCAGTTCTAAAACTCGAAATTGTAAACTGAGTGCTCTACCTTTCAATTTTGTTCTCCTCATTCAGCTTTTTCGGCTACATTACCTTGTTTTGACAAAAGGATGCCAAAGCCAAAGGATTTCGGCTCGAAAAAAAAATTAATGTAGTTTGCAATCGATCTTTGCAAGGGTTTCCCGTTGAAAATCTGAACTTGGTGTTGGTGTTTCCCGAGGATCATTATTTTTTTGAGGACTTCAAGAAGCTTCCATAAAGGACTTTCTGATGGGACTAGAAAGGTGTGGCGTGTCACAAGCTCCTTAAAACCTGTTGAAACCGTTAATAGTGATCGCTAGCGCCAGCAAATGATCAAATGATCATTCACCAGACTCGGTTCTTTTAGATTATAATTCATTTTCATCGATGGGACATGCATCCGATTCCTACGAGGAAGTCGAAATTGGATGACTAATTGGTTTGCTTCAATGAGAAATGTATAGCTAGCGAATTTTTCGCTTCAATGTAATAAATATTTGATTTCTTTGAAAAAAAAATCGCTTTTACGTTTTGGACCTGGTACAAGAAAGACTCGAAAAATGGCCGAACTTTCCACATTACGGCGGAGACGAATAACGGGCAAAGGATGGTAAAAAGGAGGCAAATGCTGGATTATAAGAGTTCGTGGATCGAAATCGGCATTTTAGCATAAATGAGGAACGCGAAAATAAAGAGTTGGCCGGAGAGTTAAGTTGAACGTCATGGCGTGTCCCCGTCTCATAATTTTTTTATTCCCTTGCCTGAGGCTCCAAGTTGGGCCACTAGCCCTGGTGCCATATGTTTGCAGACAAAATGGCCGCCCGGGCTCTGGCCCCCCCCCAGACACATCTCTGGTGTGTCATTCACACCCGAACTGCGATCGATCGATAAGCCGCTAGAGAACCAATTGCCCCTGGAATGATGGTTAAATATTTTACACGTCAATTCTGAACACACCAAACCCGTGGAATGTCCGAGGAATGAGTTGATGTGTCGTCGGTTATCGGATCGGAACTCCCGCTCCCGCCCGGCCGGCCGACCAGCAATAATGCAGTTCGCTGTGCAGTCGACAACAGCAGCTGCCAGCCGCCAAGCTGTCTGTCAATGGCAGTGCCAGAGTCAGTGCGCCATGATTAATTCCCCTGTAAGCGCCAGAGCCATGCGGCACGGCTGGCGAGCTGGCGGCTGGCGGTGTAATGAGAATTCGATTATGCTTACCATCAAACAGCGATCGTGCCGATGACGTGACAGCGGATGCAGACGACTCTCCTGGAGGGCCCGGCGAGGGAAGGCGAACGGAACGAAATCGCAAATAACAGATCCGGGTCAGATATCGGTTTCGGGGAGAGGACGCCAGGATACTTACCGTTGATGACGTGCAGCGAGACGGTGATCGGTGGACTGTTGGAGGGGCTGCAGGAGTAATTTCCGGAATCCTTCTTTCGCGTCGATTCGATGATCAGCGAACCAATCTGGGGGGGTAGATAGAAGCGACGTCGGTTCAATGCGGGCAATGGATTTATTATCGTCGCTAAACAAAAAAGGAAGAAAGAAAGGATCCGACGGGGGGTTCGGCTTACCGTGCTGTGGATGTCACCGTCCAGGTCCGGGGCGCCGCGGTCTAGCTGCGTCTTCCAGCCGCGCCGGCTCTCGGTGAAGATCTGCTGCGTACCGTGGTACCAGATGATGTAGGACGGTGGCTCGAGGGCCCCGCGGACCACGCACCGCAGGATGACGGCACTGCCCGCCTTGACGTAGCGATCGGAGTCCCCTATAAGCTCGGTTCTTGGCACTGGACCGAAGAGAGCGAACGAGAAGAAATCGAGCGTTATCGGCATCGGCGACAAATTAAGTCACATAACCGGAAGTGGGTATCGCTCGATCGACGACAAACGACTCGCCCAAAACGACCGGACCGTCCGGCGAAGAGTAGCAGAAAAACTACACACAACTAATATCCTGGCCACATGGCACGGGGCAGTAAATTTTCATTCCACTCAATTCCGAGGCCCGATCCAAAGTTGTGTCAATTTTCGACAAATTTTCCGACCCCGAAATTGCCACGCCGCGCGGCGCGGCTTAACCTTCCCGTGCCTTTCCGTCTCGGATCACGGAGCTTAACCGGGAAAAAGACATACCCGAACACGTGAAGAAAAAACGGTGGCCCGGCCAGGCCAGGGGAGCGCTCCGGCGAATGGCGAAATAAAACTGACTGTTGGCTTCGAAATTTATGGCACTTTTAAGCCAGTCTCGAGCCGTTTGCCGTTACGACCACCCCACCGATCGACAGCGCATGGCGTTGAACCATAACCTCAACTTCGTCGTCACCGTCGCCGAGGACGTCGTGTCCTCGCATGGCATTGTTTTTGCCACCAGTTCCCGCTCTTTCTCTCTCTGAAACTCCTTCGTGACTTCTCCCCGAGAGTCCTTCGGTCGACCGTGTTCAAGCCTTTCCGTGTGTTCTCCACGGGTCGGAGCACGCTTGTCCTGTTTAATGGCTCTAAATTTACTGTAAAAGCCTCCGCTAATCCCGGACAGAGAGCGAGCGAGAGAGAGCGAGAGAGACCCGGATCCCGGATTGCCCGGACACTTTTATTTATCGTCAATCGGCGGCGCGGCCGCATCGATGCGGCAACAACAGGTTCGGGCTCCGCTTCGATTTGTTATTCGGGGCACGGCATCCGGGCCCGGGCCGTGTACCAATCCGATTCGCGATCCGGTCGAAAAGCAGTAAATGCGGTACCTCGTGGCCATTAATACACAGCATAATCTACCTGAATAAATCATCCACCCGAAGCACGGCGATTCTCGCGGCCGCAGCGTGACTGCGCTGGCCTAGCGGCTCGTAAAAGTTGCAGCAATCGTTGTCGTCGTCGTCGTTGCTGTAAAGTGGTGCCTGGTCGAGAAGAGACCCTCCCGAGTGGATTTTACATCCATTTAAGCGCCTGTTTTACGCGTTCACGAGCGGCGCCTCTTCAGTGCCGAACGAAAAGAACGGACCAGCCAGTCGGAAGTCGGCTGGTCGACATCGACGGGCGGCGTCCGAGAGATACCCGGTCGGCACCCTTCACGATATGCAAAGCGGAAACGGCGAAACGCGTCCACGTTCAGCAAATTATCGCGCGAATTCGAACCCCACCGGAAGGGCCCTTCTCCCAAGTCCCGGGGCACAACAACACGAAAAAATCACGCTTTTATCACATCGTTCGCCCAGCACAGTGTGGATCCCTTTTATGAGCCCTTTTGCGTGGCCACTTCCACGCACACACTGAAGCGGGAAGTAAAAACACGCGCGCGAAAAATAACATAAATGAGTCGGGATGAGGCCGGGCCGGTCCGATGTAAGCCTCTCATAACGACACGGACGGACAACTTAGCATAATCGGGCACTCTTCGATCCGGGGGTCCTGGGATGTCCGCGGGGTAAGAGCGGCGAAATTGTTTTATTCCACTGCCAACTACGGATTCGGAGCGCTGGCCGGTTTTGCCGATGGAATCGGCGAGGGCCGTCAAGGATCTAGAGGCTGTTTGGGCCACCCATTCCCGGTTTACTGGTGATTTCTCCACCGAATATGCATATGGCCGGACGCATTCCACGGCTCCAATAAGGATGCTCAGCGCGGCCCATTTACAAACATAAAACATCATGTTGAGAGAGAGAGAGAACATAATATCCATTTAACTGTACGATTCCCATTCTGGCGCCGCTGGCATCGTTCGGCTTTGGGTTACGGATTTTAATTGGTTTTTCGCCATTGCCGTGCGCGGGTTGCGAAATTAGAAAGTAATATTCATGTGCTTAATATTTAACAGCGACCAACAATGGCCACTCGAAATGATGGCCGAAATCAGAAAAGAAGAGCCAAATGGTGTTCGAATGCAAAGGCGAATTGATCTGTAACACTGCTCGAAACTGCTCGAAACTGCTCGAAACTGCTCGAATGCAGAACTTTTAACTGCCCGACGCGCCTGGGAATGGGAAAGGAACACAATCCAAAAGCAAAAGTTTCTCGAAATTTTAAACAACGAAGCGAGTGCCGACCGCTAAGTTGAGCGGTCGAAAGTATAATAATTCTTCAAACATTGTTCGAATGTGCGCCTTTTGCGCCGTGTTGTAATTCAAAATTCCCTCGCCAATGAAAAAACGGATACCAACCAACGCTGCACTGCGCTCCTGGTTAACGAGAGGATACCAACATTATGATGAATACTTGACCAAACCAGCTTCCGTGGGGCGAATAAAAAAAGGGAACCCGGCTGGGCCCGTTGTCAGGAAGTCACGAAAGCGTACATCAACACCAAAAAGGGGCCACATAAAGCCCGTCGTGTGCATGCAGCAGCCCCGTGCGGTAACCATGGCAGCCCACCGGAACCGGCCACGGGTTTGGCCGGAAACTTTGGCCGCCAATCGCCATGCCCACGAAACTTTAGCCCGTAAGCCCGAAAGTTACTCCCTGCCCAGCCGGGAGCAGCAGCGGAAGATTGTAAAGTTCGGACGGGCGGTGGCCCGTGGAATTCCGCGCGGAACACTCGGCCCTTGGTTGGGCTTTTGAAGTTTCGGCTGAAGGTTCCGGGAACAATTTTCGAGTTTTGACGTACTTAGAGACCGACCCGCAGACCGAGCGAGAGAGAGCGAAATTATTCCGGCGCAACGTTTGAATTTGAATAAAGCTAAACTTTCGGCGCGCCCGGCACTTCCGATAAATGCCCGAGCAAGTTGCGCCGGCCGGCCGGCCACTCGCGTGTCGAGTCTTCAAAGCACGCCCGAATTTCGCCCTTTGTTGCGCCGAGGTAATTGGTTTTGGCCGGGACGTTCTCCCGGAGTTTTTCGCGGGAGTCTTGCACGGAAAAAAGGGCGACTGCAACGAAACTTCCGGCCCCCCCTTTTGGCGAAATTGATCGCGATTTGTTTAAATTCGGCCAAACTCAATCGAAAGCGGGATGGACCGGACGCGCGGTGCAGGATGAGTTTCTTGTACGGTTCAAGGATATCGGATTACTTAAAGCACGCGTTAATTGGAGACCTGTGGAGGCGTTAATCGAGCAGTTCGCCAATTAGTTTAATCCGCTGCGATTAGAGAGTATAAATTACGTAATTAATAATTTGAACTTATAGGTTCAACACGTAGCTCTCACAGCTCTGATTCAAACTCGCAGGACCTTAGCGGCTTATTGTGATTGCAGTTTTGCTCTGACATTCGAACCTACAAATGGAACTCCTCGTACACTTAAATGGCCGGAGCCGACGATGGCCACTCGGATACCGATGGCGAACGGATTACAACACAGACCGTGCGTGTGGGCTTTGCAAATTTCGCCAACATCCGGAGGACGGTCGTCCTCCGAAAATCCTTCCGAGCTCCGAGGCTCGAGGTTTTTTGTGGTGCCAGGCGAACGAACGTGCGCTTCCGTCCGGGTCCGGGCCCGGAAAGTCTCCCGCGTGGATGATTGGGACAAAGAAAACTCATGTTTATTGCTTTCCCCGGGTGCCACGGCCCCGGCCTGGCATTCCGCGGTGGTGTGCCCGGCGAACATTGGGTCAATAATTTGTGGCTTAATGTCGGCAGCAGCAGCAGAAGCCTTAGGAAGCTGCCGGATGGCGCTGGCCGGACAATCATCGACAGGCCGGCCAGGAACCGATCGGTCTAATAACTGCCATAACTCCGGACACCGGATCGATGCTCGAGCGCCCGGCGCACCGACGCAACGATGAAGAGAAGATGAGGCCACCAGGGAAGACCATCATGCGGCTGCCGTGCCATTGGAGAGCTTTTTTCCGTCCACCACCAGCACGTTGGATGAGCACCGAAAACCCGGGACCGAGGGCCCGAAACCACGTACCGGCCACCGGTGTAAGCCACCCCGGGAGGGAAAGATGGGCATGAATTCGCCATGAAGGCCGCCCCGAATGGTGGTGCACATCCGGCCGGCCAGTACGGTAGTTATTTACTTCGTGCCTCGAATCACTAATGATGGTCACAGGAGAAATCAGAACATAAGATCCGGATCCCGCAGCCCGCAGCGCCGCGCGGAAAGGGGTTTCCATGTGGAGCCCCCACGGACCTTTCACCCCACGGGCCACCGGCCTGCAACTGTTGGCATTTAATTAAGAGCCGGGCCGGGAAGTTTTGTACCGCCGGCCGAAAATAAAAGTTATCGCCGTCGAGCGGCGTGTAGGTATTTGGGAGCGCCGCCGGTCAACAGGCAAAAGGAAGGCGGATCCGGATACGGATCCCGACCGCAGTGCTGCTAATCATGGGCCGCAGCCGCAGCAATGGGGGTCCCCATTATGAAGCACACGACGAGTACCCCGGATCGATTTATAACCTTCTCCCGGCATTCCTGGGCACCATCATCGGGACCAGTCGGGACACGGACGAACGGACATTGTAGAGCCACGGTCAGGTACGCTGGCCCGTATATCATGCTGGCTTCAAATGTCGATTAGACTGCTTTACTGCCCAGTCCAGACCGGCAGATTGTACGGAACATTTAGCCACGTACCGGCGGATTAAGGGGGTTTGAACCGACGGCGGGACCGATGCAGAACGCTCCGGGAACCGGGCGCCGGCTCGTCCCGTAATCTCGTCCGTGCACGTGCCGGGGCCCCGTGTGTGCATCCGGGGGAAAAGTTGCCCGTAACTGTTTTGGACAGCGTACCGTATTACTTTTTGACGAGTGCACCCCGACCGACCGACCGACCGTCCTGGGAGCATCCGATCCTGTCTTTGTTGGTCCCGCGTGTGTAGGACGATGAATATTGGATAGGCGGGCCTCCCGGCCAGTACGCGCGAAGCCAATGAACCTTTCGCGGACCAGGCCTGTCGGAAAAATCCACGCACTACCGAGACCGGGATATAGAGAACCGCGCAGAGTTTCCAGAGTTAAAGGCCAGATACGGCCCGGAGCGACTTCAGCGAAATCGAGTCCGGAGTGGCTCACGGGCCACATCGCATCCCGGTAAGGAGTTGGACAAATATCTACATACGAAGACTGGGAGTCGGACAACCGACCAAGATGTTTGCACAGATCAATCGTCCAATCAACTTCCCGTGCATCCGGACCGGTCTCTGGTCCCGTGTGGTAGACCACCAGAGAGAGCGAGAGCGAGAGAGAGTGAGAGATTAATGCAAAAGTTGTTTGCGAATTGAAAGTAATCAAGCTGCAAGAAAATGAAATTTGAAGAGACAACTCCGGTCGGTCGCACTGCCCGGATCGGCTATGGACACCAAATTTAATTAAATCCAGTAAGCCAGTGGGCACGTGAGTGCCAGTGTTGCGGTGTGTCCGGCCAGGTGAGGCGACACCCCCGGAGAAACAAACATCGTTTCCGGTGGTCCAGCACCGGGACAGGACCAATATTTGCCATCGATCAGACGAGGATCTCGCAGGCGGTAGAGATTGATTAGTTTGCGGCAGCAAACGGACCGGGGACCAGGTTTCCAGATTTTTCGAAAAGAAAAATAATTAATACCTTTGTGTAGCACCGAGAGAATCCCCGAGGGCCGGGATCAGGATGGAGATGATGCGGTAAATTGGATGGAACCGATGGGACAATCCCATACAATTAGATGGACTCCACTCCAGGTTTTAATTGGGCAAATATGAATGCAGTGGACGTAACCTTCTACGAACTCGGCCACTACTTTCCAAATTACAAAACCCAGAAATGGAGCTCACGCAGAGCCCATAAACAGCAACTCAACAGCTGCCGCTGCTTCAATGAACTTATCGGCCCACCGTCAATCCTAATCGCCCCGAGGTAGCATTGTTGGCCACCCAGCAACAACACCTCCAGGAGCTGTCGTGTCGCTGTCGTGTCCGCAACAGGGGAAAAACCCAACCCTGCCCCCCGGTATACTCACCAACGACATGCAGATGGACTCGGGCGCTGATTTTCGGTTCCGTCGACACCTGACACTCGTAGATGCCGGCGTCACGAGCCTGCACGTATTTGATCTGCAGCGTCCAGACGCCGCTGCTCTCGACGTAGAATGATTGAAAGCGCTCGTCGGCTATAAATGTCATTCTGCTCGTCCACAGGGCGCCCGCGTCGATTGGTTTCCGTCCATCCCGTGTGGTGGTGTTGGTCCCACAGGGGGGGCGATCACGTCCCGGGTGGCCCGGCATTCGCATTAGAAACATAACATTCACCGGGGCCGTCGCCCCCCAGGAGATGATGTCAACAGCGCGCACCAATCCGGGCGATTGATCCCCCAGGGTGGGGATGAGTCAGCAGCAGGCAAACAGGTGTCGTCGGTGTTGGGTCGGGTCGGTATCGGATCGGGTCGGCCAACATGGAGCGCAATGAAACGAAATGTAAAAATCATCAATCGAATTAATATGCGGCAAGCAAACAGTGTGTGTAGGAGTGGAACTAGAATCCAGTGCCACCGGAAGTCCGGAAGTCCCACAGAACACCACAACACACGATGGCGGCGACGACGACGACGACGACGACAACGATGATGATGATGACACTCGAAAAACTATCAATTCAATTAAAACTGAATTTCAATGCAAACCTGATTGAAAATTGCCCCGAGCCCGCCGGCGTTACTTCCGTTACACGCAGGCGTCCCCGGATCCGGTCCCGGAAGGGCAGGAATGTGTCCTTCGTAAAGGATTCGTTGTGGGTGACGGCGGTTCGGTTGGGGGGGTGTTTGCTAAGCCATCGGAATTTATTTGTATGTAGTTCATCGAAAACAATCTATTATTTGCCACGATCGGTAATTATTGGATTTTTTTTGTGTGTGTTTCATAGAAACGTAGATAGGGGGAAAATTCCCTAGAGTTACAAATTAACTATTAAATTAAATTGAAAGGGCACACCAATTGATAAACTGAATTGACACTATAATACAAACAGAGTGTGATGTTAAAAAACAAATTAGAAACGCCAGACGAATCGGTGAAATAAAATGCAAACAAAGCAGTAACGGTAATCGGATCCCAATCGATATAAAAGAGCATTTAAATATTGGTAATGGATTGAAAAGGACTCAAATCAGTAAAACATTAACGCATAAAAAGAAATACTAGAGAATGGTGAAAAAGTGTAACAAAAAGGTCAAATTGAGAAACAAATAAAATTGTGAAACGAAGTTTATTTGCAAAAAGAAATATGTAAGCATCAAGTTAACAAAAGATGATGCACAGTGTTGAAAATAAAAAGACGATTATTAAAGGATTAAAAGGAAAGGAAAGAGCTTTCATCACAAACTGGCAATGGCAGAGCCATGAACGAACCAACTCATCAAAGCAAATGGCAAACTTAAGCAAACGGATTCACGTTTGCTGCACGAAACGTTTCATGAGTAAGACATATAAATGTTAATCCAAACTATAGACTAAACAACCATGCACAAAGAAACAGATATTCAGAATAATCCGATTGACAGTCGCGAAAAGGAGGTCCCAACTCAACGCACCAAATGCACGCGAAACGCAACGAGACCTTCCCCGACGCCAACCCGTTGCCGTGTTTAAATTTCGTAAATTACACTGTCACCACGGCCCCCGCCGCGCGAATTGGAGCCGTTAAATAAATTGACCAAAAGTATTTCCGACTCCGCCGTTTCTCACCTCAACTCGCCTCTCAATGGGGGCTCAATCGAACGAACGCTTTAATGAGGGTGCCCACCATCGCCCTAGAGGACCCTAGATCGGCCGGTCGGCAAGGGACACAATCTCGAAAGGTAATTTACGTTCGGGTGCCTAGAGAACCCCCGGGAGCCGGGTCGGAAGTAACGAACGGAACGGGGGTTAGCCTCTGTCTGTGCGCTCGGTGTGGTGCTTTGAGGCCATTGTTGTTAAAACTGATGTTAGATAATTCCGTTAATGCGTCCCGTACACAACAAGTCGCTAATAATGTGCACTTGAACCGAGGCGGAGCCGACCCGCACCGCCCCGCATTTCCTCGCACCTGGGGAGGTCCTCTCGTTCCGGCGCACGCGCGGCCCTCCGTAATTGTCGGCTTGTGGTGGTAGAGTGCAGCGGGTAGAATGGGCCCTCCGGTGTGGCCCTAATGAGCGCACAGCACGACTTTATCCCCGAACGCCGCGCCCCACACTCCCTAAACATTACTACTGTCCCCTCGAGTGTCGTCGTCGCCTTCACCGTGCTTTGAAGTTGGAATGCGGCGACAGTGCCGTGCGCACATTACGCGACACGTTGGCAATAATCCTGGCGCACACCCGGACCCATTTTTGAGCCTTATTTCGGCGGGCGGCCGGGTTGGGCTAATTGTCCTCGAGAGGGGAAGCGTCTTTTGGCCATTTTTGGAAGTGTCACAAAAGGATGCTGCTCTCGGCGCAAAGATTGCTATTGCGGGATGCCGCACACACTTTCGGCCGTGCTCGCTGCGGGCTAATTATAAACGCATCAATCATTGGCCGGTCGGTGTGACCGGGGCCGGGCGCCTCACCGTACTCACCTGTCGACCGTCAGGATGTGATCATCCCGTACTCGTACCCACGAAACAGATTTGTTCCCTAGCTGTTTCACCTGAGAGAGAGAGAGAAAGGGAGAGAAGAGGACATTAGCGACAAACCATTCAACACCTCCCGCAGGCGGCGATGACGTGGCAGGTATCCTGCCGGAGGGGGGCCACCTTACCTTACACGGCAGATATGCATGTGTTCCGATTTGTGTAGTTACATTGCTAACGCCGCTCCCGTCTAGGTATGGTCCAGCGAAAAATGTTGCACCGGAGTTCAACGCTTTTAAGGCTAACGTATCGCCCATTACGTAATCTGCAAATCAGAACCGGAAATGGGGGAGAGCAACAGAGACGGACAGCGTTAGAAGCGGGTCGGCCCCGGTATATGTTTTCTATAGGGTGATGCATCAACTGTTTGGATTTTAAACTAACGATTGCTTGACTTTTAGAACGTCAAACTATATTCTGGAAATAGTAAAGTTTTAGTAAAAACTTTGACATTAACGAAATGGAACGTTAAAGCGCTTGAGAAAAATAGAAAAATATTAAAAACTTATTTTCGAAGTCTTCAATTCAATCTGAAAAAAGTGCGTCGTGCAAGGGAAGCCAATACACCCCACAACGAGTGACTGTTTGATGTGGATTTTGTCCTGGCCCTGGCATCATCGACCCATTTGTCGTCGAAAATGAAGAAGGAACCGATAAATGTGGGCTGATTGGTTTCTCGGCGAAATTGAAGCTTGGACGACATTCCAGACGGACCACCGTGTTATGCTGGCTTCGGATTGCTCGTCTCGCGCTATTGATGAGCTGCCGCGTTGTTGTTAGTACATCATCATAAAACATGTCGCCAAAGGAAACGGCGTCGCCGACTGTGTGTGCTGGACTCCGGGAGACATCGTAAAAATCCTTCGCCGACGACGTGTTCGCCGTTGGTTCGCGACTAGAACGCTAGTTGGGAAAGTTATGGCTATGGCCCCTTTCCCCCCCCTAGAGGTTATCGAAGGCGCATCGAAGGCGCCAAATTTGCCCCATCCGCCAGTGGGACGCGCGCGCGCGATACGTTGGTTCGTAAAAAAGTCGTAAAAAAGTAGAAACATCGCCCAGGCTTCACCCCCCCCGACTGGTCCGGAAGTTAATGAGCCACCTAATTAAATACAGTTTTTCCTTAGTGGCAATCAGGATCCGCGGGGTGTGGCCACCATTTTGCAACGCCAGTGGCCCTGCTGGCTGGCCAGGAAAGGTGGCGTAACTAGTGGATTCGGATTCGGGCCGACTGGGCCCGTCGAATGGGTTTTTTGATTGAGCTGTTTTCGAAAGCCATTTCGCGCTTTCGGCCACCATGTGTATGTCGGTGACGCTCGTGAAATGGCCCGAGCACGGTCATCGCGGTGCACACACGAATGCGCGTGCCTTTTATGGACCCCGAAACGACACCGGCCGGCCGGCGGGCCGGCCGTTCCGATCTGATTAGGAGCGACAGAAAATTTCGACCAAATTATTTACATTGGCGAGCCGACCGGGAAAGGGTGAGCTCTATTTAGGGGTTCTCAAAGGGAGGAAAAACAAAGTTCCGGCGAAAAAAAAACACGGAACCCAATCTACGGAAAGGCGCGCGGAGTCTTAATTAGTGGGCCGGTCCATAAAACACGCCGGTCGGGGCCAAAACACGGAATTCGGCTTCGTCGTCGGTGGACTTTGTGATCTAACAAAGTTCACACGAGCGCCCGTGAGTCGTGAGCCAAGCGAATGACAAATGACTGCCAACGGACGTCGTGGGTCGTGTGTCGTGACTTGTCGTGAGCTGTTTTCGAATGCCGAAGGAAACTTTCGAAGCGCACCCAAAACCGCACATTAAAAGTGTCGAAATGGTGGGCGCTTTTTCGAAAGGCGAACAGCCATTTCAAACGTTTGTCGTGTCGGTAACGGTGAGAAATGAGAAAAGTATAAGCATTACCGTACGGAATAGGAGGAAACACATTATCAGTGGAAGAGCTAAAAATAGCAAGAGGTATAAGTTTGGCTAAAGAGGAATGCATTATTTTTGTGTGAAATTCAAGACTTTACTTAAGATGTTTCCGATGGTTCCATTTGATCCCATTTTTTGTATAATTTGTTGCTATTTTAAACTTCATAATCCCTCTCTTTTAGAAGCCTTGATTCATTCAGCATTCAGCAATCCATTTTCACAATCCTTTTTGATCTCAATTCCTTATCACAAAAGAAACTGCAATGGGCGAAAAATGTGATAATCGCTTGGTGCAAGATCCGTACTGTACGGTAGATGCATTAAAATCTCCCAAACAAGCTTCAGTTTCAAACAATCCAATTGTTGACAGTACAGATCTGAATTTCGTGTTTGTCCTTACAAAAGCAACTTATAATAAATGATTCCATTCAATTCCCACCGTATACCCAGTAGAACCTTCCTGGCCTGGTTAGTCCTGGCTTGGACACCATTTGAGCTGCAGTCACCATCCGTTTAAGAAATGGATCGATTTCATACCGTTTGGCCAACACTTTGCCGATAGAAATTCGATCCAGCTTTGCGCAAATGGCATAAAACTGTTTGATGGTTGACCTTTAGCTCCTGGGCATACCGATAACATACTTCTAACAAGCCGTTTAACTTTGATTATTTCTGTAATACAAATTCTGATAGTCGTAAAGATTATTTCTGATTATATCGATAATTTCGATGATGGGTCTGCCTGGGTGAGGTGCATCTTCAACATCAAAAATAAGTGAAACGGTTCTACGAAACCAGAATTACACGTAGCTAACTGTTATAGTATCGGCACCATAAACGCCATGCACAATTTCAGAGGCTTGGCTTGCATTTTCGCCTTCATCAAAGAAAAACTGTAAAATGTACCGATTTTTATCTCTTCCATTGTTAACACCTTGTAACTCACAACTGAATGGAACAAATATAAACAGAATGGTTTTTAGTGTGAAATATCTTTAGAACGAGCATAAATTAAAAGCTGTTTGATCGATACGTTACGAGATATCGATAACTACAGCCATCCACTGAGATAATAATGGATTTCTCTTTAGCCGAGTTGAACGATTAACTTCGAACTGAGAACGATAGCATTGAACGCTCTCTACCACGCATAAAACATACATAAATCATTTTTTTCTTTGTTGAAACTCTAAATATTCACTCTCTACATATTAAAACTCTACATATTTTACGCCCAAATACAAAGTGGTCAAGTTCCACCAAGTTCTTCCCGAGCTGACAGCGTGCTTTTCAATTGCATCCTCAGCTTGGCGAATACCCACACGAAAGCCAATAATCTGAGAGCTTTTTTACTGCCCGACCTTGGCCTTTATCTAGGAGCGTGCCCAGGATAACACTCCCCGAGGGTCCTCACGGCACGGGCATCGCAGTGTGTCGCCACCATTAACGTCGGCAGCCGGCCGCGCCAGCCAGAGAGGCACCCGAGGGAGTAGCAGCAGCGAGCAGCATTATGCTCGTATCTCGATGTCATGATCTTGATTTAATCGATAGTCAACAAGTTGGCCGATTGGATCGCGCGCGTTTCGATTGTTCCATGCTCCCGTTAACCATCACTTCCGGGGACCGGGGACACCATTAGGGCTCTGGCGCACGCGAGCCCCAGCTAATCCCTGGACCGAGTGGGACGTGAGGACATCAAGAAACCTCACCGCTAGAGGGAGGGGGGCCCACATGAACTGTCATGTGTCCTTTTATTCATTATACGCTTCATCACCGCAACTCCGTCGACCACATCTCCGTCGGCCGCAGCCGCAACCGGCTTGCCATCAAATTAATTAGATTATCTGGTGACGTCCTTCTCCCCCCTCCCCCCCGTCGTGGTCCGGAGGTCATTTCCGTGGTGCCGTTTTCCTTTTGCGGGATTTCGTCGTCCTGCAGTTCCGGTCCGGGAGCCCCGGCAGGACGACGACGACGACGACGTCGAGGTTTTGCAATTTCAGTTCGATGGTTTCTGTGGTCAGGCGTCGAGCTAATCGAATTGAATTACACCCCCCGGGGGGGGGGGGGGGGGGGGAGATGGCGGAACCAGCGGGGGGAGTGTTTGCCAGCTGGGCTTCCCTGGGACGGAATGCATTCCCCTCCTCGATGGTTTCTTGTGACCGGACACTCCGGTGAGTGGTCAGTCAGCCAACCAGCTGACCACGATGACGACGACGACGACGACGGTGTTTGGTCATCAACGTTGTTGTTGTTGCTCCCGAAAAAGCCCACCAAAGCTCCGAAAAGCCCGGGGAAGCACATATTTACATTCATTTGCATTATTTGCCCAACAAAAGGGTCCGCCGGCGCCCAGCAACGCCGTTGTCGTCGTCGTGTCCCATTCATACGTATGATTAGCATCGTGATCAAAAGGACCCGGCCCTGGCACTGCTTCCCTGCTGATGTTGCCATTTTCGCCACGGCCGGAACCGGATAGACCCCGGGCTCCGGGGCGCTGCCGTCGGCCATATTTGATTAGCTGCAGTGTGCAAGATAATTTGCGCCCGAACTTTAAATTGTCCTGCGTGGTGGTACCGGCTTCACCGTGAAGGGCGACCCGGAGGTCGCCTTATCGAATGCCCAGACCGGCCCCGTTAAAGGTTGGAAAATTGGACCAATCCCAACGACCACTTTCGGTTCGGTCCAATGTGCCGGTAGCTAGTGCAGAGGCGGTAAAGGTGGGTTTCTACGCGGGGAACTTCCGGAACGGTAGATGAGGATAATAAACGATAACTTTGCTAAAATACATTCGGACCCAAATTTGTAAACCTGGAGGGCGACGGTAATTGCCAGGGTGGAAGACTTGTCACTCTTGGCGGAGAGAACCTGGAATCGAAAGCCCCGCCTTATTAATGTAACTTTGCTGTCGAGATTCGTTTGAATTCGTTTCGTAGAAACCTTTAATAACTTACACAGTATTTATTTTGCTTAGTTCTAGAAATTGGGGTCCCTTCAATCATATTTGACTAGCATGTTTAGGGAAATGTTTCAGATTAGCTACAATTTCCATCGAATCGAATCATAATTTTTTTAGCAGTTAGCAGATTACGAAGCCAACGATTCGTTGATCGATTCCCCGCCCTGGGGTCCCTATTTTCTGTGCAACTTTTTCTTGCCCCACCAAAGTGCACAAAAAGTCAATTATTCCATCAAATTTTTTTGCGCACGTTATCGACGAAGATATGAGGTAATTTTAATAATTCCCTTTGAAGTGAGTTCCGTGACCCAATCATCGTGCGCAACAAGAAAAATAAAACACAAACGACGGAGCAACGGAGTTCTGTACCTAATCGACAAATAATTTGATCATAATCCGAGCTGGAAACTATCTGGCCCCGATGATGTTCGTAATGAGATTTGGACGTCAGATTGGACAGATAGCACGCACCGGACGCAGTTTAGAGTAGATCAACCGGCAAATCCCAGCGGGATGGGCCCTCCCCCCGACAAAGCGAAACGAATTCCTCACGAACATCAAAAAACTCAAATGAATTCCAAGAATGAAACAAGAAAATCGTACGGAATTGATGGACTTGTGGCCCCGGCCCTCAACGCAAGTGAGTGATTCACGCAAGGGAAATGCCAACTCTCTAAACACCGACAAAAAGGAGGAATAATTTGAAACTCCCACGGCACGGTGGGAAAAAAGGGTCCACGGAACCGGTAGGTTTTTCCTTCGGCTCGGCCCCAGCAACGCAAAGGCATTAGCGATCGGGCGCCCCATCGGACAAACATTTAGCGTCACTGATGTGGTCCCGGCAGCCGAACGAAAGAAGTTGGCAAACAACCCGGGAAAAACTTGGGTTTACCTTTCGTCGACCTTTCAGCGCCGTCGCGTGGGGCCGAGCAGCAACGGAAAGCGGAATCAGGAAAAAAGGCGCAACACACAAAACGCATTCCCGGAGTAACCGTTCTCGCGCGTATTGATTTATTTCCAGGCCAGCAACAGCAGCAGCCGCCGAAGGACCAAAAGTAACTCGCCCAACACGACACGACAACTTCAATTTGGACTGGGCCGCGGGTGGACGATCCTTCCCGAGGGCGCCCCACTTGATTTACTCCGCCTGTCGCGAATCGCTGTATTGATCTAATTCCACCAACACACACACCGGCATGGCCGGAACGGGGACGGGGAGCGGCTGGTTTTAATAACACTTGGCCACCGGGAACCTTGGCTCGGTGCTGGAGTGGATCGCTTGAGGTACTACTCCACGGGCTTCGCGGCGAGGCCGTTCCTGGCTCGCATAATTTATGATTTACGGGCAGGCCACGGGCAGGCCACCAGGGAGCGTGGGGAGGCCGGGCGACGAAGACGAAGATGAAACTGATGAGCTGTTATTATCGAAGATAGCGCACGGCGGTGGACGGTGGACTTTGCCTCTCTCGCTCTCTCTCTCTCTCTCCCGCTGGCCTGGGCCTCAACCGGTGGAGTAAGTTCGGCGAAAAACAAGGACCTGGAACTAACCTCAACCTACACACCACCAGCACACGGACACAATTGCGAGCGTGCGTCGTCCTGTGTGAGGTGAAAGGTCTCCTGCCAGACGCCAGACCAACGACATAAATCAAAAGTTTCACGCGCGCCAAAGTTACTGCGTGCGTACGTGCGTGCGATGCATGTGGACCACCACGGGGTCCCTACGGGGGCGGGACCCGCCTCCCCCTACGCGGGAACTATATTTTCAAATATTTGATTCTCTCCGTCAGACCGTCCCAGGTCTCCCAACAGCCACACAGAAACAACGGCGCAGTCTAATGGAAAATACTTTCCACGGCAAAATATTTCCATTATTGCGTTCGAATCTCCCCCGAAACCCACGTCGACAGTCGGCGTGGGAAGCGGTCACCCCCGGGGGGCGGGGAGGGTGGGTGAGGCGGAGATCGAATATTGTGTCGAAAACCTCTGGCGCCCACACACAGAGCGCTCGGGGGTCCCGGGACATTATTGGCAACGGCGAATCGAGTCGACATCGGGCAGGAATGTGCTGTCGGATGCAGAAGGCAGCACCGGGACGGGGGCCTAATTAATATTGGAATGCCGTCGGTCTTATCACCGCGCGTTGGTCTAACCGCGCGCGAGCGCTTTTTTGAAGCGATAAATTACTTCCCGGTACGCTGCGACCCCGCAGAACCCCCGAAGGACCTCTTTCGGCAAAACGCATTTTAGCATCTTCAGCGGAACGGGCCCGGCTCAGCGATTCCGGCGAGACATTGTGGCTTTAATTAGGGGGCGCCCCAGAAAGGAATCCGTTCCGGATTTTTATGGCCATTCAGTTGGAAAAGGTGTGGCGGTCTCCAGGAATGATACCCGTCGGGTTGGGTTGTGTAACTATGTCCTTCTTGCCTTCACGAGAGTCAACACGACCCGGTGGAAAGTCCCTAGCTGGAGAGTTTCGTGGAACGAAAATGGCAGACCGTTAATGCGCCTTTGTAGTTTGATTCCTGAAGGTGAAGTAGCACCTGCCTGGAGGAGGCAAGTTCAACTCTTCATAACTCTAGTGGAGTCTTACCGAACAACCTATCACTCCAGAGCACCTCTACCGAGAATCTACGGGGAAGATTCCAGACGATGCGACGATCGTAAAATGGCATCCCTTTTAGTGAGATTGGCTTACCAGAGTTAGGAAACTTTGAAAACAACGGCCCAGATTTGCTAGCACCCTGCAGACTACACGTCCGATGGCAGGCACTTGTGATGATTGATGATTGATTGAAGGGTTTGTTGAATAGTTTTGGCAGATGGCAAGAGCGGATTTGTAGGCGAGATGTTACGGGTATCAACTCTTGTGTTGATTTGCTCGACGTCGACGGGCTTTAATAGGATAAACGGGACGCTTTTGCCGAATATCATTGATTCTTTCACCATTCACATGGTTGGCACCATTTAGTCTTTCTCTCTCGGTTCGGTTTATCAGTATGCCTTGTGAATTCTTCATCGTCCGTTTCCACGCCTTAATTCGACGTTTTGGAGTATTAAGATACATAAAACATTACGCCATTCACTACTCATAAATAACCGAATCGGCTCTAGTTTCTGTATTGTCGAGCAAAATGATGTGCAAAATCGAAAACTTCAAATTGGATCAAAATCCACACCAAACAATTAATTGCTGCGGTTGCATTGGCTTCTCTTGCACGACGTACTTCTTTCAGTTTAAGTTGAAGACTCAATACTTTGGAAATAAGTTTTGAATATTTCCTGATTTTCTGCAAACGCGTGATGTCCCTGTTCGAAAATTTCAAAGCGTTTACTAAATGTTAACGATTTCCAGAATAAAGTTTGATGTTTTAATAGTCAAGAAATTGATAGAATTAAATCAATACGCTTGATGGATCACGCTATAGATGGTTGGATATGAACAAAAAACAATGTTTTTTTTTTTAAGAGTTTGCTACAATCATCGAAAATCTGATTAAAACATTTAATTGATGCTAAAGTAGCTCATTTTGTCCATATCATTTGAGTTTAGTGGAACAAAGACAGTTCGCAATTCAATGTTGCTCTCGTTGGACTTTTTAGTACAACCTACCATTTTTAGTACATCTTTTGTTTGTGGCCCGTTCCTATAGCATTCTGCCCGAGATATGGCAAATTAGAACCCGTTTCTTAGCGTCTTATATAATCATCACAATGTTGCTGTCAGAGACTATTTCTAGGTTCGTAGACGCATTGACCGAACGATGGTTAGGCTGAAGTGAGCAGTCCAATTCCCTCACGGATGAGAACATCCCTCTCATTATGCTCAAAGTGTAACCAGTTTCAAGTTTCTCGTCTTTTCTTCTAACTTTTCACTGACATTTCTAAGGGGACCGCGTGTTCAGCGTGAGTGAGGGACAGATGCCCGGATGGAGCGAAGTTTACTAGTAAAAGTTTGAGTTTTGTATTTTCACCGGCAGCATGTGACACGAATAGGAACGCCCGACACTTACCAGTACAAATGAAGAGCACAATGAATATTAAATTAGAGTGGCACATTTTGTTGCGTTCCTTCAGAGCGGACATCTTCGGGGTTGCCTTCGTGCTGCTGCTGCTGCTGCTGCGACTACTGCTACGGTGCGCCGTTCCGACGTGCCGCAATTCATAGAAGAGCGCAAAAACCTGGATTTATTCGAGAAAGAAGCAAACAGAACGGGAGAGAGAGAGAAAGAAATGAAATAAATATTACTCACAGGCGCAATTTATTCGCATCAAGCAGTGGCCAGGTCTCTGGTCCGCTCTTTATGGTCCGGAGCGATGGAATAACTTTTGCCCAGATGCAGCCCGAGAAGGATTGGTTTCGAGCCCCACCGGTTTCCCGGTCCCGATTGCGAAAGCGACACTTCCGGTCGGCCTGGTGGGTGGGACACCTCCCAAGGGCTGGCGGTCCCCGTCATGTCGGTTGCAGATAAACCTCCCCCGATAGAGCCACGAAGGACTTCTTGCCACGAAACTCTGGTGCCCAACCCGATTACACAGTTGGCCGAGTTCCAAATCGCCCGATTGCGCCGCGGGAGAAAGAAAATCCAATCCAATTTCCAATCCCACCCCGGCGAGGCCCCCAGGCAGGCAGCTGATGGCTCATGCAAAATGGCATAATTTGGCCAGCAGAGGGAGCCGGAGGCCGTGGCCGTGGCCGCGGCCGGAAGACCGAGACCAGGAAAAAGTCCGAAGCCGAGAATTGGACGTCTTATGCAAGGAAACCCGGCTCCGGACTCTCGATTGAGGAACTTCGAAACAGATGCTCACGATTAAATCTTACGACATTTGCAAAGTGCGGCCGAGCCTACGGCGGGCGGACGGGCTTTTCTTTATTTCCCAGGGCCCCAAGGAAGACCCGCCGTGGGGCTGCTGGGTGGCCGCTTGTAAGTGATAAAGAGAATAGGTGTTATCTAACCATAACCATCCGGGCACCATCCAACAAAGCGCCGTGACACTCCGGCGTCCGGACCGTCCGCTGTCACCGTCATCGTCACCAGCCAGCCAGCCTGGGGCGGTGGGTTGCTTGGGATGCCCGCTCCAGGACCTGGCCAAACCGGTGGACCTGGTAAGCCGGTTTTACGGCCCACTGCACCCGATCTGGCAAATTCCCATCTTCCCATCTCAGGGTGGGGGTCGGAAAAATGCAACCCCACCCCGAGTCGGGGGTCCGGGCGGAAGGACACGCATCAGTCCGCCCGGTGCGCGCCATGCTTCACTGAGCCTTGGCGGCGACCAGCCACACGAATTATCGGTGCTATCGGTTGGCCAGAATCTTTGTGTTGGCCATTCTTTTGTGTTTGGCCGGCACCAAGGACCGTCGGAAACGGAAGAAGTTTTCCATTTTCCTCACCAAATCGCACCAACCCCCGGACGCGTTGTTCGCTTCGCTGGGCTTCGACTCCTGCTGGTGGGGTCGCCCGAAAGTCTGCTTCGGCCATGACGCGGCCAGGACCGTAATTGACACAGAGAAAGAGAGAGAGAGCCGGAGTGATGACGTGGGCGCATTTTCACCGGAACACCGAACCGACCCACAAATTACAAGAATTCCTGCCGCCTCATTAACGGTACTCCCGGAGCGGCCCCACCCCGGTGGGCGATGGGTGGCAAATTAAAATTCAGGAAGGACTGACCAAACACACAGGACAGATACACTGTGGACTGTGGACTAATTGCTTCGACGGCACTTTTGGGCCGAAGACGCTCGGCCTCTCTCGGAAAGGACTCGGAAAGGACTTTACGGCAGATTGCCGACTCTCGGTGCCGTCGGAACACCCGTCTTCGTCCCGTCATCAAATTTAGCTGAAGAAGGTGACCCACAACACGCCCTCCAAGGACCGGAGCCAATCGATCTTTGGCATCCCAGCGCCGATCACGGAGGAAAGGACACCGAAGTCGCCTCACCGACCGCCTGACAGATAACGACCCACAACATAATGCTCGCCAATTTAAACCAAACGCACAAGTAGGACCCTCGGCCCGGGGTCCGAGTTTGATTATGCAAAAGTGAAAACTGTCGCCCAACCCAACCGATCTGTCTCTGGAGAGTGCGGGCCATCCTGCCCCCGGTTGTCCTTTGGGGCCGGTCAGCCAGAAAACCAATTTTACGCCCGCACAACTTTCTATTGTGTGCGTGTGCGTGCGTGTATGTGTGCGGGCGTTTACGGTGGATAAAAATTCATATAAGTTCATTATTTGGCTTTCGATAAGCGGCAGACCGGCAGGTCCTTCGGTCCCAGGGCATCACCGTCCGGAGCCAAACTTCGGTATCGAATTAGAGGAAATGTTTGTGCCAACGGACCACGGTGGACACGCAAGGATCGTAAGGCCACTCGAGACGCTGGCCTGGCTCGCTCGCTTAAAAGACGTTCAAACATTTGCCGAAAAGCAGCAGAAAAAAGAAGGACCTCACAGGACTGGGGATAGATAGCGGAGGAGAGATAGCGGGGCAAGTGGCCAGGGAGCCTTCTCGAACATGACGAAGGCACAAACCCAGCACATCAAGGGCCGAAGGACCCGAACAAAAGGGGGTTGGTCCGAACCGGGACCGTCGCCGGTGACGTTGGTGAAAAACTTTAACTTTTTACCACCCTCATTTGTCATCTTCCACGAGCCGGGCCGGGCCCGTGGCCCCGGGTTTTCTTCCCGGCCCCAAAACGTAATCAATGTACCACAAACGAGACCAAAACTAACTGGTCCGCGCGTCCTCCGCCGCCCTCGTGAGGTCCTTTTGCGTCGTCGAAGAGGGTCCGGCGCCGGCAAACTTGGCGGCGATGGCCATTTTTTGATTCGGTTTTCCTTCCACCTTTTTTCGGTGTTTTGGCCGCTCGCTCATCAGATGATGAGTAACGAGCGGCCCGAGTCCCCTTTGCGCGAGGAAATGATTTTCCCTTTTTCCCTCGCTGGCGCTGGCGACGCGTTCTTATTTGAGCCATTTTTGGCGTGCCACTTTGAAGGGTTTTTTCGGGCTGCCCTCTCTCTCGCTCTCGGTTCTAAACACTATTCCCAGGGCCAGGTGAGGCCAGATTTTTTGCCAACGGTTCCCTGGCCTCTCGCTTTCCATCGTGTGGCGTGGCGCTCCTCTCTAAAGTAATTTTGCGCAATTTATGAGCGAAAGCAATTTCAGAAAACTTTTGCCACCCATAAATTATAATCAAATGAAAAGCGCTTTTCGCCGCTCCCGGAGTGGCGGGGTGGCGAGCGGCGTTGGAACGATGGATTATAATGGCCAGGCGGCTCCCCGGTGGTGCCTCATTTTGGTTTCCTGTTTTTCCGTGGCGGGCCCATTTTTCTTTGCGCTCGGGACGTGCGCGCGCTAGAGCGGAAGTGACCCGGGAAGGGCCACGAAGGTGGCAGGTGCCAGGTATCGTGACCCCGTGGACCCGGTGGGGGGAAAATAATCAAAAAAGACGAGCAGGAAAAAAAACCGAAGCTCGAAGGAAAGGGTTTCGTAAAAATGCGTTGTTTGGCCAGGCAACGTTTTTGGTCACAGAGCCCGACCGCCAGTGCGACCGCCTTGATGATGATGATGTTGTTGTAGGTCGTATATCTTCGTCCTCGTCGTCGTGGCGGGACACGTGGTACGGTGGTACGTTTTAATAATTCGTTGCACCGTACGCGTGGCGGACACGGACTCACACCCGCGCGTGAGGGCCCAGGATGGCAAACACCAAAAGGAACGCGTGGCACACCTTCCGGGCACATTGGAAGATGACACATGCGGCAAGTCCCGGTGAAAGTATTGGACCGGGAGCCGGTGCTTCGTGAGCTCGGTTCGGCTTTCGTAGGCCTTTGAGGACGGTTCCCCGTTATTTGTTGCGTCAATATTTGGTTCCACATTACCAACATTAAAATAGGATCGTTCCCTGCCCCAGCGGTGCTTTGTCGTGCTGTAATATCAATTTACTGTGGCTTTGGCCCCATTCTGGTGTATTTTCCATGCATACAAAGTTTAAATCAATCATTTGTTGTTGGTAGCGATCTGTATTCACCGTTTCACCTTGTTTTAGTAGCGCATGGTACACCATACCCTGCTGGTTCCACCACACAAACATCTTAGAATCTTCTCCCAGACGATTAAGCTGAGCAGATAACCATTCCATTCGAAACATTAACCCAATAATTGTAACGTATATAGTTGGGAAACTGTGACTCTGTTTCTGAAGTGCCGTGAGCTACTTTGAGTTGCTGTTGAGCTCCTTCTGTTTGTGAAATATTTCACGCATTTTATTCAATTTGTCCGTTGGAGCCTAATTTCGGCCAGATTTTTTGGCTATCCAAAAAAGGGACAGTTTTTCGACAGCGAACCAGATTATGACAAAGGCGGCCATAGAAGGAGAAGGAAAGGAAACTGAAAAATCAAAGCAAAAACAAACGAACTGTCATTTCACTCAGCTGGAGCGCACGGATTTTGCGCCCAGAAGCTGCTAGTGTGGACACCAGCACAGCGAAAAAACTGGCCCAGTTTTCTCATAGTTTGGATTTGTTTGTTTAACAGCAACATTCATTTTTACCCAATGTGCACAGCTTAAAACCTAGTTAATCTAACATTTCAATACCCTTCCGCGGCTCAGAGAAGAAAGAATCTTAAGGAAAAAATGGTTCTATTGATATTTGGACCCAAAAGCCCTTTGGTGTGATAATTCCACTCGATAATGTCTCAAAGTAAAGAATTGAAATCTTGGAAGAGGCCATTTGATTTTTCCATCAACAGAGTCGTACAATCTCCCGAGTGGGAATTTATCTGTTCCGACCGGTCCAATAAAATTCAGGTCCAAAGGCCCTTTCACCTTTGTAACATGTTGGCGATGTCAGTTCCTGGAAATTCACTTCATCTACGACTTTCAACCGACTTTACTTTGCGTCTCCGCGTCCGAACACTTTCGACCGGCCGTGTACGGCGACCCGTACGGCCAGCGCCCAAAAGTTCGCGCGGCCCACAAAAGTACACAACTCAAAAAAGTGGCCCGAAAAACAACATCCCAAAGGACCAACCAAAATAAATTTGGTCTCTTTTTCTCTCCTTTCCGCCCCGGTCGTTACGCGCGTTGGAGCAACAAACAGCAGACCCGCAACAGGAAGAAGAACCGGGGAAAATAAGAAGCACCAAGCAAACAGCGAAAGGTAGGACACCGGCCACACAAACGCACACACCCAGCGGGGGCCCCCGGACATGGGAATGAAAAATAGCAATATTTATTCAAAACTTTGCCCAAAAAGTACACCTAGTGGCCGTGCTCGGGCCCCTGGTTAAAGTTCCGGCCCAGCAAGTTTCGGCAGAAAGAGAGAGAGAGAGAAAGGAGTCCATCTTTTGGTCCTCCTTTGGTCTTCAGCCCCCGAAACTTTAACTCCGACGAGAGACAATAAACATTGCACCTACACGGGCGCGCCGAGGTCCACCTGTCCGGTCCGGGGGGGGTGGTCCGGTTTCGGTAAGTGGCAAGCGAGAATATAAATATTCATTTTTTAAGCAAAAGGTGATGGAGACACAACCTCCCGGGCGCCACCGTGCCGTGCTGTGCCGTGCCGTGCCGTGTGCTGTAAAATTGTCATCTTTATTCCCGTGTTCCCCCAAACCTCCCTCACGCCACGGGAAGGGCGGCGAAATGGTGACCGAAAAAATCCACGAAACAAAATGGCAGACTCAGAAACCCTTTCTCTCGGAAAAGAAAGCTTTTCGTGCCAGGCCGGGCGCCGATGGAGATAACGAGCGAAGGGCCCACCACCCCACCACGGTGGAAGGTGTCCCTGGGAAGCGTCCTGGGCCGACCTCGTTCTCGTTCACTCGACCACCGCATCCGTGCCACGTGCCACACCAGGGGGCCTAATGGGCTCCCGCTTATTCCGCGAAACGTCTTATCTTCCGCGAACTGCGGAAGGTGCCACACGGATTAATGTACATACGCCGTCCTGGGGCCGCATTTTACATTGTTTTATTTTTGAAAGGAGTCGGGCGGCCGTCGCTTAAACTTGCACTTGAGGGAAGCCATTTAAAGTAGGATTAGCCCGCATCCCGCGGTCTCCCGACTGCCACTCCGAACGCGGAATTTGTCGCACGAAATTCTAATTTGAAAGAAATTGAAAACAAGCCGCATAATCGTCGCAGCCGATTGCCAAAAACGCATTTCTGTGTCTGTGTCGGTGTGTGTGTGTGTTGGCGGTGGGTGGGTGGATGGTGGGTGGCATGAAATAAAACGTTAAAATAATTATGCTTCGGTGGGCGGGTGCTCTGTCACTATGGTGCCAGCGTTGGCCAAAAGGGACCAGACTGGTCGTTGTTGGATAGTTTTACTTTAATTTAAGGACAGTTAATTTACTTCAATTTCGTCAGAAACGCAGAGGTCGCCTCAGTAGAGTGCTGGAAGTGCTCGAAAGCTTCAACCCTGATCTTATGAATCTTTACTAAGCTTTATTCATTATTTGTTTTTGGTCTAAAAATATGCAGAAAGTTTGAGTGAAATGTACACAACTCGAATGGTTGTTGGGTACAATTTACGGTAGTGTTAGGAACTACTTAAAATTGTGCATAGCTTAGCTCAAATTAAAAACATTAAATTCGAACCGAACTATAAAGTGAATGTCGCTTTGGAGGGCTTCTGTTCAATATTTGTTCCATATTTTTTGCTCTGTTAAACTTTTCACTTATACCAATCGTGAGCACTCAAGCACCTATCGAGCGCTATGCGAAGAGTGAAGAATCTGAACTAACCTAACTATGTTGACATACGTGACCCTTTCTGCTATGCTCAGCATCGATCGATCGACGACCGGGTGGCGTGATCCCGTTTATGCTGAGCCCAATGTTTACATTAATTTCTGCCGTGCACCCACGGCACCCACAAGATGCAGTTCGGGTTCCAGTTCAGTTCCAGTCGGTATTAGTTCTTATTGTTTACCCAAACGCCTGTCTTTTCTAAGGACAGCGTTCGCGCGCTGCTACATTGTTTCTCGGGTCCGCCTTCTCCTCGGATACATTGTATAACTTAAGCCGAGGTTGAATCCACCACACGAACTTTCATTAAACTCACGCTTTGGATGAGTGACTGAGCAAGTTAAACAATGATCAACTCTTATCAACTAATTCTTGGGGACTTTTTCCTATTGCTTTCCAGCGTTGCTGTGGCTTTTTGTGAAAGAACCCAACCACAGCAACTAACAGCAACATTGTAAGAAAACAAAGACGCACGAAGATCGGTGGTGTGCCTCGGTGCAACAATGTAGCGTTACAAACACGACATAATTCCAAATCCACCGAGGAACCACGAAGGCCATAAATAGAGCAAGGGAAGCACATGGGCCATGAATCGAAGATGAACCACAAACACAGGATGTAACTGAGGGAATAGTCCCTGAAAGCAGTGAGTCAGAAACAGACAGTCAGTCTGCCGTTGATTCTCTATATATTAAGATGTCCTTCAATCAGTGTCATAATGTTCATACTTTCATGCCTTCATGTTCACTGTTCGTAGTCGTTTGTCAGTTTCCATACCTTCTTTTGCTGTTCTCTCGTAAAATTAGATTAGTTGTGCTAATAATTTTAAGTTCATATTGTATTAGGATCCGTTTATGTAATAAATAAATAAAAGCGGTCCCCCTAAAAAGTAAATGAATCAAGAGTTTACGTCGAACAGCTCGGGCACCCATAGTGCCGCTGGAAAATGAATTAAGAAATGGAAAACGGAAAATAAGGCCCCATCCTAGCACGTGGGACGGCGCGACTCGCCCGGCCAGTTTCTCGAGGCCCAGCCCCCGTCGCCGGAGCCGGGAGACAGTTGACTTGATTTCCTTTCATGTTAAATTCATTAGAAAGTTTCGCGAGCGTCCCGCGAGATAACATTATGTTGCCCGCCTGCCAGACCCCAGCGTCCCCGGACCCCGCTCTGAGTCATCCTAAACTCATCCTCAAATTGAACACTTAATATTTTGACTTACCGTTGTTTGTTTTGTTGTAGCGTTGTTGTTGTCTATGCTTTGCCTGTTGTTTCCCTATGTTGCCCTCCAGAAGTTCTGCGGCCTGTGCTCTGGTTCCGTTTGCCGTTACGGTGGTTGGCCCAAAAGTTGCCGATGATCGGTTTTTGAAGAAGATGGTAAACTTTCTGCGTCTTTTTTCGGCCCGATTCGGAATTCCCCGATCCCCGGAAGGCAGGCGGGCTAATTTTTTATGCAGAATTACACCAGTTTGATGGAGGAGTTTCGGCGGTTTCCGCCGCGTTCCTTAATACTTCTGGGGATTCGCCTGGGGGAGGGAAAGAAAGAAAAACAAGTTCATTAACGATTGATGATGATGATGACGGTGGTGGTAATGTAGTTTGGCAGACGAGGCCATTTTATGCGTCGACAACTCACCGACCGTCCGATGGCCAAAAAACCGACACAACAAGCTATCGGCTATTAGTTTATGATCGCTGCAGGGGCGCGCGCGCGCGCTGGATAATAATAATATTGACTGGCTGACTCCCGGGCAAGGTGCTGGTGTCCCCGGCGCTGTATGTCGAGGAAATAGCTGGACGGAAGAGATCCGGAAGGAGAGAAAAATGGTTCGCGATTAGTTTTCCTCTGGCGATGGTGTCCTGGTGCTTGGGGCTTGTGTGAAGCAAATGGTGATGGCGCATACATAACACACGGCTGATCTAAATCATAAAATTTACGCCCTGGAGCTTTGCTTTGATGGCCGTCGGGGCTGATCAGTCGTCGGTTGCCGGGGACGATGCCCGGGAGAAGAGTGATAAAGCGAAGAAGTTCCATTTCCGCGCAGCGATGGCACTGACGACGGCCACGGTGACACCTATAAATAGCCTGTGGACAGGACCTAGCTCCACACCGAACCTGACATTTAACCCATTTCGCCCCTGGAACGAAGCGGCGCGAGGTGTAAACCCATTCAACCTGTCAGCGCCAAACACGCCCAAGGTTTGTAGACAAACACATACACGGATTGTGAAAAGTGAGGTTTCCCACGATGGGAAACTATTCCACCCCCCTCCCCCGGCCTTGGGACCCCACACATACAGAGACACACATGCGGGTGCGGTTCTTGTCACCTGAGCTGCTGGATCGGTGGCTAGTGTGACCCCGTGAAGGGGAGAGCTTTGCAAAGGGGCGAAGGAAAAGAATAAATGCCCCCCGCCGGCTATCCGACAGAAATGGGGATCCATTTGCATTCCTTTCTTCGTCACCCCAGGCCGTCCGGGCCAGCCCGCTTCCCCTTTAATCCCTCCATTCGATGACCCGTAACGATGGCGAACGATCCTCTTCTCCGAGGATGGCCCCGGAAAATCTCCGTATCCCAGGCCCGGGAGGGTTGTTATTTTCCGATTCGCGTCGTTATTTTGTGACCCGTGGCCCCCCCTTCTGTCACTGACCGCCGTCTACCGTAACGCAATTTATTAACCCAGGTTTTTTTTTCCCCGGTTCTCTGTCGCTTCAAAGGCTCCGTTTTCTTCGGAAGGACAGTCGGACGGCGGGGTGATGTCCTTTTTCTCAATTTGTGGGAGGATTTCCTTCAAAGACCCTGCTTAAAACGGGCCACTATCTCTCTCTCTCAGTCTGTCTCTCTGTCCCGTTGGCCCAAGAACCGGAACCGGGGCACAGAAACAAATGACGGTACGTAATCCGAATTTAATCGGCATGTTGTTAACTAACTGCCTTTGCCTAGCGTCACTCTACCGGAACCCTCTCCCCATCTCTCTCTCTCTCTCTCTCTCTCTCTCTCCCCATCTCTCTCTCTCTCTCTCTCTCTCTCTCTCTCTGTGTCGGGTTGGTGTTCAATTTATATTTATTGCCATTTCGGTGTGCACGATATTGGCACCTACAAAAAGTAATGGAGGGCACCACGCCGACAACTACAGCAAGTCCCATAAACGATGAAGTGCGCCACATAAAAGCCACCCCATAATGGGACCCCCCCCGGCAGAAAAAGCGCAGACCACCAGAAAGTCAAACGAAGTCACTCTCCCTAGTTCGAAGACTCTCAATCTCTCGCTCGCTCGGTGGAAAACTTTCGCCGATGGATCAGCAAAACCCCCGGACGCCGGGCCGGAAGTCCGGGAAGTCGGCAGCGAACAAACTCGACCCGGAACACGGAAGTTGATCAACGCGCGCGCTGTGGGCACAAAAAGCATGGGACGGAACATGCCAACATTGCGCACACACAAGCACACGGGCAGGCACACCACAAGTGCATCAGTTAACGATAAGTAGTTTTCGCCCTCGACAAAACCTCGACGACGTTCCTGCCTGCTCGGTAGCTCAGGCTGTGACCTCGGGCAGTCGCGGAAGAGGTTCGGTCGGTCGTCGGCGCACCCAACACACACACACTAATCATAAGATAGATGGTTGGCCGTTAGCCGTGCTGGTGCTAGCGGAACGTCAAGAACGTCGCAGCAATCAGCAGTCGGTCCGTCTCCGGCAGGCAGCCAAACATATTAAAACTTGCTCCTCGCTCCTTAACGAACTGTTATGTCAGCTGACAGCTTGTGAGGGGTCTTTGAAACTTTGCACTGGGGGCTGGCGGTGTCATTAGCGCCAACTGATTGTAATTTATGGTAAAAGGCATGACGGGGTTCACGGCAATCGGTGCACTTTTATCTAATCGACTTCTAATCAACGCCACCGACTCAGGACCCCCTGGATTTGATTCGCGTTCAATCGTCCTAAAAGTCACACGCAGCGGAGGGCTACGGGCCAATCAACGGGACTCAAACGATCACTCAAACGTTCACTCGAGCTGGATGAACTCTTTCTGTCGATTGATCGAGTTCTCATGGCATTCGCCGTGCCAAGATAGTGATATTTTTGTGATATAAAATTAAGATAGTGATATAAAATACAGTGATTGTTCCTTTCAGTTCCTTCACCGTCACTGTCGCTATCGGAAACGTAGTACGCGGAAATCATCCTCAAGATTTCAGAAATATAATAGGAAGAGATGCTTACAAAATGCACCAGAATGACAGTTCGTACTCAAAGAGCTTTGACAAGCTTTCACGTTTAAGCTTTTAGCTTCGGAGCTTGCGTTGAGTTGGAGGAGCGTGAGTTGAGTTTGCCATTCAAGTTTGAGTAGCCAAGTGATTGAGTTTCATGGTTGGAGGGGGGGATAATCAGGCGTAAAGCTGCTTGATAGGAGGCTCAATTTAGCCTATTATTGACGAGCGCATGTTCTCCTGTTACTTTTACAGAACCTATCTTTGTGATGCCGTCGCTTCGTAGCAACAAAGCGCCCGATGGCTCGATAGGAAACATTCCACAATTCGCTCCATTATTGCTCCACCCGAGAGTCATGCAAGCCCTGGGCATGGCAGAAAAGCCTTACCGGGACAAAGACCTCGATCGAGGCGGGCTTCCGGGAAAGCTGTATCACTCACACTCGATGTGGTTTCGCATCAAAGGCGCAAGCTTCCGGAATGTGGTTTGATTTTCATACCCCGAACCCCGGGTCCCGGTCCCGGTTCCCTCCGGTCGTTGCCTGGCGCTTGCCTAAAGTGATTCAATTGATGGAATAATCTAAATCTAGTCCCCGCGTAATGTCCTTATCTGGTCACCACTCGAAACGAACGTCCACTCGGCGAGTGACGGTTTGTGTGGACTTTCTTTTTCACCCCGAGAGACAAAGACCGAAACGGAAAACAAACTTTGCGCCTATCAGGCTGGCCCCGCTGGCCGTATCCACCATTTATCCTTAGAAACGGTCGCTTTATCTGCCGTTTATCGTAACGCACACACGGGCGGACAGTCAAGTTTGCCCCCAAGTTTGCCCGGGAACCCCCGGGGTCGGTCGGAGCAGGTTCAAAATCGGAGAGACGAACTTTTTGACACGGCCAAATGGTCCCCACCCGACCCGGAACTCATCCATTCGCTGGGGCTAGGTGGGAACGGCATTCCAATTGAATCAAAAGTTTTGCAGCTGGCCATCAATGTGGGACAAACGGCAATAAAACTCGAGTGGCCGTTGGCACTGTAGGCTGTGGGGGGGCCACCGGGACACGGTTAATGTAATGGGCATGTCATGAACTGCGTCGAAGGCGTTGGCCTTGTCGGGATGGCATCATAAATACGGTGAGCTATAATTATGTGTAACTGTGCACGAATAGAGGCCACTCCGACGACGTGTGACAAAACGGTCCGTCCGAAGGCTCATGATGGCCGTCGACTTGGCAGAGTGAAGTCGGCCTGCGCCACAAACTGTCACATCTGCAGCTAACGAGGTCGAGGGACCTGCGCCGGACTTTGCCGGCGAAAGTTTAGTGCCGTACGAGTAATTAAGCCCGCTTACGGAGAGGGCCGAAAGAAAAGAGCTCGACACACCCGTCCGTCCGCCCCGCCAAGATGGCCGATGGCTGTGACGGCTGTGTGTGCAGTGTGTATCCGGACTAACGCCTTCGATGGAGAGTCGACAAATGTGTCAAGTAGCCCCGTCAGCCCCGACACCGGCTTTGCCGGGCCCGGAACAGCTCCATAGATGCCTCGGTCTCGGTCCAGATCTTCGCCACCCTGACGAGGGCGGGAGGCTTATCAGGAGAGTCTTGTGTGTCGTGTGTTGTCACTTTGCTCGTGTATCGGGGCTTGATCCGCTTAACACCACCACCACCACGTGACGTGGATGGATGGCATACAACCACCCGCACGCACGTGTTGGTGTGACTGTGGTAAAAAGTCAATCTGCGACGTGCCCGGAATGGATCGATTTTTAATAAGCTGTCAACGGGAGGCAAGCTCCACTCCACTTGGTGCAGCACTTGGGGGTCGGGTCTCCGTGGTCGAGTTAAGCTGTCACGAGTGTGCCAACTACCCGGTCCCGGCTCTCCCCCGAAAAAGAGGGGCCCAGTTTGTTCTCCGACACAACTTTAGATTATTAGATTGTGTTCCCGGGTTCCCGTGTCCTTTTTTTGCCTTTCGTTCGTTCGTTCGGCAAATGGCATTGTTGGGGGCCCTCGTTGAGAAACAATTTCATCTTCGCCAAACAGGACTCACTGCAGGCTCAGGTCCCGAGGACCGTGGGGCTTGTGCTGTGGCGTGGCTTCAGGTGTGTCCTTCTTCTGTGGGTCGCAGGATACACAAACCAAACCTCGCAGGTTTTTTCTTTCTTCTGTTGGCCGGCGACACCACCGGGCCAGATACCAGTCTCACATCCTCCGTAGGGCAGGTTTGCCGCACTCGGTGGCGCACCGGGAAAAAGGATTTTCAATTAGGACGAGTCGCCCGAGGCCCGAGGCCGATGTTTGCCGAGCGCGCGTTTGTGGCGCGTTTTGAATGATGATGTTTCGATTCGGGTCGTCGTCTCGGTGTGTGCGTGTGTTGCGCGGCCAATTTACGTCGTGTGCCAGCCGCCTCCGACAGGACATAATCTCATTTGAAATGCTGCAGCACCAGCACCGCACTGTCGTATCGCTTTAGCGGAATTGGATCAAAGAGCCAATAAGCCTTTAGGTGAGCTTCGTTAATGAGAAAAATCAATCGGAGTCGGGTGTCGGGTGGCGCTCTGCTTGAGATGGATTGGTTTTGGTGCATAAGAAACGTCACGCAGACACTCTTGATGGAGCATAAGCTCCGGGATTGATTATTTGTCAATCGGGGAGGCCGACCGATCGACCGACGTACACCTTTTGCGGTGGCAATCCGGACGATCCGGGGAGGTGTTTTGTGACACGTTTCGCTTGGCCCCGTTCTCGTTCGCCGGGGGATTAGGGCTCGGCCAGCGGGAAGCAGGGTATTACTGCCGCGAATGCGGTGCCCACCGTAATGAGTCATGATCCTGATAGTTTAACGGCCGGATAATGTCGCGTTCTATTCAATGCTCTAGACTTTTTCTTCGGACTGTACGTTGCTTTGGTGTTAACCTTATTCAGTTTAATACAAAAGGAATTGATGGGCTCTGCTATGTTTAAGCGCTTTGGCATCGTGTCCTTAATGCATTCTGGTAATTATGTTGCACTAATTGAAAGCAATTAATCCTAGCGATACACGTGTCCCGGTTCCAAGTGGTCATCTGATTGTGGGAAGCAAATTAAAATAATACTTCCAGAATCATATTGAAACATTAATGTTAAGACGTTACGTTTCCGATGAACTTAATTTAATGCATAACGCAATCGTTCAACTGAAGCTTTTCTCGCGTATATTTACTAAGCTCATTTTACACAATGAACTACACTGCTTTTCATAATGATAACCTCACCCGTTTTTTTTTTTGAGACTGTTCAGACTGACTACTTTTTACATTTTTGATCAAATTAGCCAATTGACTACAGGAAATATGCGAGACTGTTGAGATGAAAAAATTCAGCTACTTGGCAATTCAACTACTGTTAGTAGGACTGGACTAGGATTGACTTTTACAAGTGAGGCTATCATTTTGAAAGAGGAGTTTTATCGTTTTTTGGCTCGCTAAGTCAAAATAATTTTTATTTCGGAAAAGCAAACAATGGATATTATTTCTTTTGCAAAACTAATTGATTCTTCATCTACGAAAAATAGTCAGTCTGAACAGTCTGAAAAAAATGGGTGAGGCTATCATGTTGAAAAGCAACGAGACTCTGGTGATTGATAAATGAAGAAAGGATACAAAGTTACCTCAAATAACCCTCCAAAAACTTCATTACTTGCTCTGCCACTCTATCCAATCAGGGGCGAATCTAATTCGGGCGATGGTTCGTGGCATAATTCATTCACGTCCTCTGTTCATTTTTATTATCCCATCCCGACAGAAAGGACGTCCGTACGGACGTAATGCAAAGTGTTGTGCTGTTCCAAAAATTAACTTCTCAACAACGGCAGCCCGACAACTTCATAAGCGTGGACCCGCGAAGCTCAAAGGATCAGCAACAAAAACGCACGGTCGTTGTGTAATGATATTGCGAGAGTGATAGATTAACACACTTGAGAAAACACTGAACACACGCGTGGCACCGGCACGGCACGAATCGGATCGCAGGCAGAGCAAACGGAACCACTCGGCGGAAAGGTAAACTTTTTTCCGTCTCGTGAAAATTCCACCAACAAACGACGGAGCCTCGAAGCTCAGGTCCGCGTATATTTATGGCTCGCTCTCTTTCTCTCTCTACTCATCTTTCGTCATTGTGTCAGAGTGTGTGCATGTGTGAGCCACTCGTGCCCACGTCACGGCCACCGTCACGGACTCTGGGCCGCGGTGACAGCCAGCTCCACTTTAGCTGTCGCCGTTGGAAAGAAGTGGCGAACGTCGTAGGAAAAGCAGATGGAAAACTGCAGCAGCAGAAAAACCCGGGCGTCCGGGCTGCGGCTCCCCGGCAGCATAAGTGTTCTCCATAATCATTCTCAGCGCGCAATGGCGGATTGCGGTGAAGTGCATTTTTGCCCGGCTCCTTACAGCCTTGCGCGAACCGGGGCTTCTGTCAGGGCTCGAGTGCCTTCAAACGCTCGAGTGGCCACCACTCGAGAGATCGCGAGAGAGCGAGAGAGAGAGAGAGGGGGGACCGAGGGCCATGTGTCTGGCAGCCCTTAAGCAGCCTTGAAGCCTGCGACAAGGGAATCGTGTCACTGCGAAGTTGCCGGGTCGGGTATTGCGCGGCGCACACGGCGAAACAAGGATGTTGATCCAAGGTGTACCGTCGCGTTAAGAGGGCGCCACCGGAGCATGGATTTTAGCGCCTCCAAGGATGATCTATCGGTGGAGCACAAAAACAGGAGTCGGATTATTATTGTTTCATTGCGGCCAATCAACGGAAAAAGAAAAACCGGGACCGGGATCGGGAAAGGAACGACCGCCCGGATCCTCCGAAGTTCAAGCGACACACGCATCCTCATCATGACACAGCACGCGCCCTTTCGAATTGTTCCGCAGAGCACCACGACCCGACGGGGGGCCGAGGTGTGAACCACCCAACCACTCGCTTCGGGACGGGGGTCAGGACGGGGATTTACGGCCGTAACGTGCCGTCCGTGAAGCGGATGAATTCCCAACGCTTCCAACGGGGACTTGTTGAAGGACCCGGCCCGAAAACGACTCCTCGGGCACGCATGTGCCCGTGTGCGTCCCGAATGACATCCTAATGACGTTCGGGGCGGTCTCCGTCATCGTGGTAAATTGAAATAATTTGATTTATTCGAACCGGTCGAGATCAGTGGAATTTTGGGACCAAGTTGGGGACGCTTTTCGTGAGGGCCATCGCTACTGCGTCGGGTTTTCCACGAATAATGATTGTTATGATATTTTTCAACAATTCAAAACTGAAGCCAGGAAGCCAGGATGTTCCGGTAGGACTGTGGCGCAATCAACAAATGGGACCAAAATATGAAAACATCATTGGGACGTCGAGGATTCGAATCCGTTGAGTTCGCGCTGAACGAACCCCAAGATCGATGATCATTTCTTTAGACGGAAAGCAGTCGTAAGGAGGAAGTGTCCGCCAAATGGGTGCTTGGGGGTAACCTCACCCGGAAGCATCTTCCTTCTCCGTCAACCCTCGTATCCATAATTAACGAAAGCCACGCACGGCAGGACAGGACCCAACAAAGTCCCTAACAAGCCCGTTGAATCAACAACCCCGGCCCCGGAAAGCCAAGGACCGGACAGGGTGGTACGTTTGCTTGTCAACTATCAGTGCGTGTCATAAAAGTGTCGCAATAGTCCGCTACGGGTGGACGCGCGGCCCGCCGTGTACTCTCTCTCCTGCACATTGGACCATTACACTGGGCCTCTGGTCGCAAGTCGTAAAGGCGCCACCGTCGGCCACACGGCCCAGGGAGAGATTGGCATCATAAACAGGGCCACCACCGGCACGGTCGGCACGGTTGTCACCCCGGCGCGGGCCACGCGAACCATAAAAGAAGGTGTAAACATGACACCTTGCACCATAATGTTTGTCGTCCGACGGTGCAACAGATGCCCCCGGCCACGAGGCTAAATTATGTGTTTTATTTTCCGACATTACTGCGGGCCGGAGCGGACCGTGCGGGCCGTGCAATAAATTGCGCCTTCAAGTGGCTTTAACTGGAATGAATATTCCAATTTTCAGTTTTCACCCTGGCCCCCGGGGCGTTTGATTTTTATTCGTGACAATCCGGTGTTTGGCCGGGACGGAAAGAATAAAATCAAACGTTGGCCACTTTCTTCGCACGGCGAATCAAACGCCATTTAAAGTTCATCATTGGCTGGCGCCATAAATCCTGCAGCACTGCAGCAGCAGCAGCAGCAGCACCAGTGTCCATCCAGAGGCCATTTGTCGTGTCGGGAGGGGTTTTCGAAACCACTTTCAATCGCGAATGGGGCCATAAGTCACGGGCTAGAACGGGTACTACTTACAATCACAGCAGCACCAGTACCAGCAGCAGCAGGTAGCTTAGGGGTCCGAAATTTATTGCCCATCAGCGGGAGGATTTGCTCGCTGGCAGAAAAAAAAAACGAAATGGGTCCCCAAAAAGGGATTTCGAAAACTAACGCCCGCCGAGTGGTTGGCAAAAAAACGCTCGTTTGAGTTATTTAGATACCGATCCGTTTGAATGCATTTTTATGCTCCCCGGCGGATGGAGAGTGACCGTCCGTGGCCAGAGTGGCGGGAGAAAAAAAAACGGGTTCGGAAATCCGTGCTCTTTTTGTAACACATGATTTAAAACAAACGCTTTCGGATTTGCCGTTCCGCGGTACAAATTGTGTCGCTTTCGGTTATGTTTATGCTCGAGTTCATCGAGAAAAATCGATAAACCGAGAGATCGAATACCGATTCGAAACCAAATCGTATTCAAAGCGCTGTGCTCTAATATTCAACTTTCATCACCATTTTGTTTTATACTCCTGTTTATACATTTTTTTTTTCAAATTTCCAACCAACAGTAATTAATCATTCTCAGCTCGTGACCGCAAATTGAAGGGCGAAATGATTTATTGTGACTTATGGTAGTCTATGTCGAAACTTTTAAAGTGAGCTTATTAAAACACTTTCTCGAATGATTCGTGAAAATCCCGAACGTCAAGAACTCCTTCCATCACTCCGGTGACTTCGAGAGGAGGATTATATTGTTAATTTAAAGGCGATATTTATAAATAATTCATCCTTGAAAACAGCGGCGCATTAAACAGCCCCCAACATGAAGAAGCCGCTCGGAAGGATTACACCAGGACAGCTCCGGAGGGGTCCGGAGTCGGTTGCGATTTAAGCTGCCAGGCGTGAGAAGAGGGCTTTAACTTTTATGATAATTTGCCGTACCCTTTGCGCGCCGCTTACGTCATCAGCGTGATCATCACCCTCGGCGCCATTATCATCATTTTCGACAGTTAATAATAAGCCGCCCGTCGCCGCTGTAAACGGTGCCGCAAACGCCCATGCAAACGCCCATTATCAAACATTTACCTGGGCGATTTTTATTTCTCCGAAACACGACCACCAATCCGTGTGGCCCCGAGGAATGCTTTCCCAACGCTCCCACGGAATAAAAACCCGTGCACACACATAGACCCTAGCATTACAATGCGCCATTTCGGGGCAGGCCAATGTTTTGATAGTGTTACACAACCACCCGACACAGAGAGCACAGACACACTCATTACTTGGGGGCTTAATCAGGGTCACTTTGGGCACAAGTCCAGCCACTTTAGCTGGGGTTGGAAAAATTTATTCTTCCACCGGCCGGGCCATCATCAATTCTGCGTGAAACTTTTGGTGCGGCGAGCAAATTTATCTTTCGCCGACTCCGGCAGAGCAGCGGAAAACATTGTTTTGCCGCCGCCAATCCCGAATTCGAACGAATTAATTGGAGGACTGGCCCCATGCAAACACCAATTTGACAGTTTCTTGCCATTAATTATTCAACGGTCTCATTAATTGTGGCTTCTCCTTCTTGGGTCCATTCCTTCTTCTTCGTCTTACCGAGGCCGTACTGTTTCGCGGATTGAAATACGGGGCAGCAGACCAGAAACCCGAAGCTAATCCGCACGGATGTGACGATGATGAATTTGAAACTGTAACAGAAAAGGATTTTAATCTGTGCGTCCCGTGCTTCACCCGCCTTATCCGAGTTCTTTTCTCTGTTTCCCCTTTTGCCCAGTGTCGGGGGCTAATTTATGTTGCCGCGCTACGCCCAATTGCATGCGACGCATAAAGCGGCGTTAATGACCACCAACCAACAAGCAGGGAACCAGGGCGCAAAAAAAAAAATGTCGGTCGGCCCATTTGTTGTGGATTAATATTTCCGTAACCCGATTTTAAATCATCATTCGCATAATATTATGTAAGTGCCTGTGGAGTTCCTGTGGAAAACACCCCCCCTCGGGGTAGAAGCGTACGGGTCGATACGGAAAACGGAGCATAAATATTGCAACCAGCCTAGCAAATTACCTTCGTCCACTGGCGTCGGTTAGTGTGCCGTTCGGTTTTTTTTTTTTTTGTTCGTAGCTAGAAGTGGTATAATATCCTTTTGGCTTTGACTAATAAATGCGGAACAACGCACAACACCGATAAAATGGGCTAAAGTTGTATGTTACGATAGTAGATTACTGCTGCTTCGGGTGCTGCTCTCTGGATGGGTCTCTCACTCTCTCACTCGCGTTCGTTCTCTCTCTCTCTCGTTCGCTCTCTCTTTCTCACCGGACCACTACTAAGGGCTGCTCCGGCTGCTGGGAGTGTTGGATGGTGCTTAAATTATCCAAATTCAGTTTCCAGGCTACGGGCGAAAAAACGCGATTTTATTAGCGTTCTCCCGAATTCCGTTCCGCACTGAGCACTGAGCAATGACGACGAAGACGACGACGAGGTGCTACTTCATTTGGGCCGTAGGAGCCCTTTTCCCTATTTGGTGTGGGGAGTTTTATGCTCGCTCGCTTCAGGACACACTCCAGCGTTATCTGTGCACTCCACCCCGAGGACGCACTCTCTCTCTCTCTCTCTTTCACTCACGCTGCAACCAACACCACCGAACGCGTCACCACCAACACAGATACACTCACCGGGCGTACAATTCGATCCTTGACGGCACAGCCAACACTGATCTTCGACACTGTTTTGATACTCGCGATGTGAACGCTCTCTCTCACTCTTTCACTCGCTTTCGCGGTACTATTTTACCAACACACGCAAACACGAAGGTCGAATCGCGATACAGAAACACACACGTTTACGAAACGCTCTCTTTCTCTCTCTCCCTCTCTATCGGAAGCTGCTTCTGTCACAAGGGTCACGCTCCTTCTCTGTCACTCACTCAAGCACACCTCACTTGGCTAGCTGTTTCTCTTTCGCACACACGCTTTTCACTGGAGGATGGCTTCGGAAGGATTCGCGTCGCAAGATCAGATCAGATTATGTAACGCACCGCCGCTCTCTCACTCTCCCGCTCTCCCGCTCTCTCTCTCTCTTGACAGCTCTTGCCGACGAGAAATGGAGCTTCTGCCCCCCCGGGAGGCAGCGATTGATTTCGTATTCCAGGGTATTTTCAGTTTCAGCGTACCTCATTGCGCGGGCCACTCTCTCGCCAGCGCTTCGCCTGGAGGCTAGAGGTTATCCTTCGCTAATGCGTTGAGGGACCACAAATTTGCATCTGTTCATCCGGAAGCGGCGAACGCTGCGATCTTCGTTCACTTCAGTGCCTGCAATGTTTTGGTTTCACTTCGTGCCCGCCTTCGAGCGTTTGTTAGGGCACCCGGACACACCGAACCGTTTGCAATCGATTCCGCTACTCACAGCAGCTCCGTGCTCGGTGCACAGCTTGCTGCGACGATGGAGGCGCATGGTTGCCCTCGCTAGCCGAGGTCGCAGTCGGCGGTGGCATCAGCATTTGCTTCACTCGCTACCAATGTTGGTTCATTCCCCTCACAGCAGGCCACCACTAACCACCACTGCAAACACAGCGAATCAAAACATTCCCACGAAACGGTTCGATTTCGAAACGCGCCTAAAGGTATGCAACGCTCACAGCTGCCTAATGGCACGGAAGCAATTCGCGCGCCGCGGATGATAATCCTCTTAAAATGCGTGCCGCACGCACTCATACACTCAGGCCGGTTCAAGTTCAGCCCGTCGAACGGACGATTCCGATTTTAGTGTCGTTTTTTACTCTTCACCATGCCGTACCGGATGGAAACGGAACCGCACGCACACACGTCCCTGTGCTGACACATTTTCGCTAAACCCGATGTACTTTGGCACCGAAATCGATGGCCACACGCGGCAACAGAGCCACGCCGTTTCACCGTTTTCGAATGTTGTTTTTCCTTTCACTATTTCACTTCTTTGTTGTGAACCCCCACCAAAAAATCGCGCTGGCGGGTGGATGTGGGTGAGGAGAGCCCCCCTCGAGAGGCCCCGACCAGCTGCAGCAGCAATCGTAGTGGTGACGACTGGTACGAAGGCTGTGCCGATGCACTGGCCACCCGTATGTGTGCACTGTGCGGATGCTAACACTCGTCTAAACGAAGCCTAGAAATTCCTGGCTCTGTCCCGTCGTCGTCCTGCTCGTCAGCGGCGGTGGCCAATCGTGTCACCGTCGTCGTTGTTGCTGGGGACTTCGGGCTGTCGGAAAATGGCGAGAGACTGAAGAGAGCGAATCGAACCTTTTGCTGACAACCGGAGAGCGCATACTCCTCGGAAGCTCCCCGTTTGGACAGTGGAGCCTCGGAGCACCACAAATTGGTCTAAAGTGGACCCAAAGTCACAGATTGCTGCATGTTCCCAATGTCCTAAAATATTCTTCGATTCTAAAAGACCTCTCGGGAGCAGATGATTAAAAACCAACAGCCAAGGCAGCTTGGCCAAACCGTTTTATGCTGCATTTCGACACCTAGCGCCGTAATTGTCCCGCTGTGCGTTGGTCCTTTCTCATCGTGGTTCTTGTTGGGCACTCTCTAGGCAGCTCCCGTTTTGCCGTTCGGCAAACAAAAAGGATCCCCCTTTAGTGTGGAGAGCGAAAATTCCATGTCCTCCCTGTCTTTTTCTCTCTCTCTCGCTCACTCTCTCGGTGGCTCTTTATGTCACAGCATAGAGTCATGCGCCGTTAACAGGACGTCACAGGCACGCATTCCGCGGTCACTCTCGTCGCCGGACGCCCCCATTCGGCTTTGTCAGCTACTGGGCCCGGCTTTCTCTCTCTCTCTCTCTCGCTCTTCCACGCACACATACACACGGTCGCCCGATGTGTAAGTCGCTCGCTTTCGGCACCACGGAACGACGGTCACCGCAAATCCGAGACCTTTCTATCCGCTTTTTATGTTGTCATTTTCGGGGCGATGGTCCTCAGCGCGCATCGAATCGCCTCGTCTCGGCGGCCCTGACCTAGCCCTCTTCTCCGAGGGCTCCGCATCGGCCCCGTTCCGCGTTGGAGGTCCTTCGCCCAAGCCAGCCACCCACCAACACAAAGGTAGTGCGCCACCACCGCCCTGCGATCACGTTTCGTTCCGTTTCGCAGGCGTTGACGGTGTGCGCTAAATCACCATCTTAACATGTTTGCATTTATTTCAATAGTCCGGACGATTTATTACACCCCCAATTCCCTCGGCTCCCCCGTCGGGACGGGGGGTGGCCACCCCACCCACCCCTCATCGTCTCCGTCGAAGATGATGGGAGAAAAATATGCTCTGCAAAGTCCGCAAAATAAAACCCCGGCAACGATCTGGCCAGGGGAAGAGAGAGAGAGTGAGACAGTGTGTGAGAGAGAGATGGCGAGCAACGAGAGCTCGTAATACAGACTCCCAGCGAGGTCCTGCTTACGTAATGCGCTGGACCGGTCTCTTCCGGTCTCTTTCTCCGGCGACCGGCGTCGCCACCGGCCGCGCACGATGGATCGAAGCTACTTACTGGTTCCGCTTTATGTCCGGCTTCCTGCGCGAACAACAACAACGCCGCCTAATAACCTAGCCGCGGGCGGGTGCGTCGTCTTTCACCGCGCCACTTAACAACCACCCACATCCGGCCCTTTCACCGCGCCCAGGGCCGCGCAAGATGGGCGATTTTTCGCTGTCAATTTTTGTTATTAGTTTTCCCGGCGAACCATTTCCCAACGCTTTGGGTGCAGCACACGGAAAACCAGATGAAAACTCTCGCGCAATTTGATAGCAATCTTCAGAGAGAGAGAGAGAGAGCGAGAGAGGGAAGATGCGAGAGCAAGATGAAAACAAAAACATTCGGACACCGAAGACGTCAAAATGAAGAGAATTTCTAGAGCCACCGAGAGAGAGAGAAAGAAGTAAGAAGGATAGCAAAACGAAAGCACGCACGAGAGAAAGAGAGAGAGAGAATGTAAGAAAGGCGCCCGAAGCTGTCGCCGGATGAGGGATGGATACGTCAAAAGAAGGGAACAAAAAATCGGAACCATATCAACAAAAGAGCGCAAAAAGGCGAAACTCACGAAAATCGTCGTCCGAGCGGTGACGTGGCCACGCGACGGGCGATGGGTGGCAGCATAACGTACAAACAACTTAATCATCAGCCGCGCCGGAAGTGTAATGTGCCGTTCCCGATTCCCGTCCCATCCGTCCGCCAGCTTTGCTGCCATGAGAACTTCCCACTGCCACGGCCACTGGCTCCACGGAAGTGCACACGCCGCGTCGCGTCCGAATGGCCGCGGCGGAGGGAAGCCCTAATGAAGCCCTATTTTCCGGCACCCAAAACAGAACCCATAGCAACTGGGCAGCACAAAGGGCCAAAGGGCTTACCAGGAAAGCGGGATGCTAGAAAAACAGAATGTTCCTAACTTTTGAGTCAAAGTTCCGGGAATCGGATGCGTCGCGGTTCCGTAAACGTTTCATCACTCAAACAGCTATTCTTAGGTCATTCACTGACGTTGCGGGGGTTGTGTTTCCCGCTTCGGAGATTGGACATTGAAACATAATTCTTGGATCAACACAACCTAAAGTAAACAAGTCCAATTCAACATCCTGAAAAGTGTTTCATATTCTCCCAGAGTGCAAAAGCGTTTTGAATCATAATTAATTCTTATTTTATGCTTTTACAAGGACATTCATCAATCAGTTTTCGCACATCGTCGAGCGAGTCTCAAAGTATATTCCACCTGAAACACTTTAACTTTTCACTTTTACTAGGTTGTTCAAATAGTTTTGCAATTGAATAAGAAAATCACATTTTTATGATTTTAAATACACTTTACTATTCAGTATGGCTTGTTCTAAGGAGATCCCAATTTAAGAATTCCATCCCTGAAGTGAGAAACTGGAAGGGCTTCAAAATACGTTTCCACAACTGGTATGACGTCATCATTTGATGAAAAACACTTTCCAGGCATGATTTTTTTAGGTCGCGAAACAGATGGAAGTCGTTAGGGGCCAAATTTGCGGTGAATACATTGGATTCTCTAGCAATTCAAAATTTTTATTCATGGAATTTTGTCATTATGAAAATGCTCTCGAAAATGAAACACGGTGCATTGTCCTGATGAAAAAGGATTTTTTTTCTGCTGCAAACCGGCTATTTTTCACGAATTTTCTCCTTCAGCTTGTCTAAAAGGTTACAACAATAACTAAGATCTATTGATTTACTAGTTTGCAAGTAATCCACCAAACAACATTCCATTGGCAACCAAAAAACACCTTGTTGGCCGATTTCTAGACACAAACTCGTTTCGGAGCCGAAGAACTACATTTATAGCACTCTTCAGCGACTTGATTTGGTTCAGGATCATGGTTATAGACCGAAGTCTCATACATAATGATGAGTCAACATACAAAATCCATTTCAATCCATGCAGAGAAAGTTCCGTTCGAATGAGGTTTTGTTCACTCTCACTCGACGATTTTCCAATAAGATGTCTTGTATTTTTCTTGCGATTTCAGGTGTTGCTACTATTTTTGGACGTCCTTGAGGTGGATAGTTTTCAAGACTTGTACGACCACGTTTAAATTCAGTACCGCAGCTTTCTACCGTACTAATTGAAGGCGAAGAGTCTTTACATTCTTTCAACATTCGTCCATAAACCATCCAAAAATGTACTATACTTCTGTTATACTACATTATCGAACTTAAAAACTTTTTTTATAATTCCTGTTCACTTCCTTACGGTTCACCACGTACGCAACCTTCTCCGGGTTAAAATCCTGGTCCGAACCGTTTGCTAACTTTGTTTAGTTAAAATTTAATTATGATTTTCAACCCAAAACCAAAGCACCTTTTGAATGTTTTGCGGCCCGCTTTTATCCGTTACGGTTTAAAGTTTTGCGCCAACCGACGGGCGACCATTTGTGCCTGCGTCAGCGACCGAGTTTACCTCGAGCACCTCGTTGCAATCCGAAATCGCGTCACCGAATTTGGATTACATGCTCACGGACGACGGTCCCGTGGTGGTTCGGGGTTCAGAGAACTTTTTGCTGTCGTTTCCTTCCTCTGCCATTTTTTTTTTCTGTTGTTGTTACCATCTCCTACCAAAACCCAACCCGCTGCCTTCCATCCCGAGCCCCGGGACCCCGGGACAACCAACGGGTACACATCCTAAATGCATATCCGGAAGGCAGGGAAATTGTTCTCAAATTTTCTCCATTCTTCTGCAGAGGCCCCACAGACCCCCGGCCGGCCGCACATCGAACCGAACCGTTTAGCCCAGCGCCCCGGGTACCCGAGGCGGACTCGAGATCGTGTCGCATTCGAGCGGTGTGGGGAGAGGAGGGCCTACAGCTGGGTTTTTGGAACTGACATGCACAACCCAACCACACCACCGGCGCCGTCGGAACGAACCAGGAAAAAGGACGAGTTTTATTCTCCGCAACGGCAGCCCCAACATAGGCAGACCCGTGCAGCAGCAGCAGCAGCAGCAGGAGGGCAGCAGGTGGCCTGTCCCGTACGACGAATGTCCTGGGCGACGGGCGGCACCACCACCACCACCCAAAACCCGTATTACTTTTAATGAACAAACTATTCATTAGTCGCCGTATTCGCCGAACGAAACGGAATTCGTTCCGCCCGGGCGATGGGAAAACTACTCAATTTATTCTTATTGTTCCCGGGCCCCGGTGCTAGTTGGGGGCTGAGGGGCGACCCGCCGCCCTCCTGCCGGTTTACTACTTGCATGTTATGTGGAGATGCAATGTCTTGTTTTATTTGTCGATGTCGTTTTTTTGCACTTCTTCACTCATTCTCGGGCCCGACTCAGGCTGTCGGCTTTGCCGGTTTGCAATTTCACTTTTCGCTTCACTCCGACTCCGACTTCGACTCCGGCGGCTGATTGTTGTTATTCTGCCCGAACACACCGGTCCCGGTTCCCGGCTTTGGTGCAAAAGTTTTGCACACAAAAATGAACAAATTTTTAAATGTCCCAGAAACATCCGCCAAACTCATGCCCCGGCACAGAAGAATTAAAGGACACCAGAAAAAAAGGCCCACAGAAAGGAAAATCGGCGGAAAACACGAGAAATGTTCACCGCCAGGAAAAGTCCGCGCGGTCCGCGCAGGTTGCTTTGTTTTTATCTCGACACTCTCTGAACCCTCTCTCTCTCTCTCTCTCGCTGGTTGATTTGTGACGATGAACCGGAAAACTGCGAATATCAAAAGGGATCAAACCGGAGCAGCAACAAGGACGAATGAAAAAGTCTTTTCAGCGTAACGGCGTACAAAAAATAACGGACAGCGAACGGAGCGGTGCATCAGATCGTCAGGACGGAAACAGACCAGACCACGACCCCGACGAGGACGACGACGACGAGGGGGATGCCGGTGTCCCCGGGAGTTTTCCCGCTCAGACTTGATTCGCGATTCACGTTTTTCGGTGCCGTGTCCTCTCTCTCTCTGTCTCTGTCTCGCGCGCGCGTTCCCGAGTGGCGCAGTGAGCAATGGGATGGAAATGATGACGAAACAATAGCCGCAGCGCAGTGGCGACGCATCCTTGCCAGCAACGGTCAGCTGATCCGCTTCCTGAAAAAAACGAAAACACAGGACGCTGCTGCCGCTGCGGCCGCTGCTGATGCATTTGATGATCGGTCCCCGTGCGCTTTTCCGGTTCCGGGCGGGAGCAAATTTAATTTATTGGTAAGTTGATGTAATTTTATCTCGTACGGGGCGCTCTATCTGCGGGTGTTACATGTTGAGTGCCGAGCCGAGCTGGTGCTGGTGAATATTAATTAAGGAGCCAACCCGAAGCGGTGGCAACAAATGAAGCCAGGACAGCCGGAAATCAAGGGCGTGGTGTTATAAATTCAATCGTGTAAGTAGTGTCATCAATCACCGGCCACCACACACGGTGTGGAAATGGTCCATTGCACCGACCACAGTGTAGGGGTCGCTCAAGGGTTGCGTTCCGATCGAAAAGGAGGTGGCACTGCTTTTACATAATTTCAGCCCCGATTCGGGTGGGTTTTTTGTTTGCTTCTCTGCTACAGTTATTAATTTCCGCGCTTTATCTCGCGCTTCATTCTGCAGGAAACTCGCGCTGCCCGGATGATATTCGCGTACTTTTCCGTGGAAATGAAAATTCTCCGAATCCGCGTGGCCACAGTATGGTAATATTCTGCCACTGCACAATCGGGGCGTTGTGATTCTGAGGAAAAAGGTTTTAGTTTTACGGCCCATTCCACCAAATTCCTCCTTCTGTCTGATCTGACTGCAAGCTGTTTATATTTTCAATTAATCAATCAGGTATTTGTGGAGTTCGTTTGAATGAAATGGTTGTGTTTCATTTGAAAAGTTCAAATGAAATACAAATGCCTGGTGCGCATATTAACGAGAATTACTGAAACAAATATTGATTGATTAAAAACAGACAGCTTTTTAATATGGTTTCTGCTTTTAACAGCTTCAGCACCACTTTCTATATTTAATAACGAGGCTCATACGGCTTTGTTCGTGCTTATATTTACAAACTAAGCTCAAAAAACTTCAATACTATTAAATTTATGTGATTCATGTTCATGATTTGGACAGACTGTGGAGCTGCATTGCGCTGGTGTTTCCAAATGGCCACGTATCCACATTCACGCCAAAAGAAAAATTATCCCACGGCTTAGTTAATCCATTGATTTACTAGTCCTTGGGGTAAAATTAATCGTTCGTCAATTGATTTTTGATTGATTGAAGCACCATTTGTTTGCATCCTCAATGGCTTCCGATTGCGAAAAAATCACTAATCATGTCCCAGCCAGAGATCACGCCGTAAGAGGAGCCACAGCCCATTGCATTACTGTCACGACACTATCTTTCTCTCTCCATTTCAGTGCTGTGTGATAAGATTTTTTGCATATCCTTTCACCTATTCACCGCAACCGATAGCGATCGATGAAGCATAGACAGAGTTCAGCCATAGTTCGGATTCAAATCAAGGCACCTATTAATTAACTGCACCATAAAAAAGCTGCTTCAATGGCACTCAACTTACTAATTAAAAATACTAAATACCGTCTCAAAGCCACATAAATCCATCCCCACTTTGTGGCAACTGTGAGCCGAAGCCACATCCCCGAAGACGCTACGTTTCCAACTTTACGTCAAACGGATCTCTGCTAATCCTTTCCGAACGCCCTCCCCCCACCCGATTGTTAGCTAATGCTACCGGAATGCCCGGCCACTTCTCGGTGCAGGTGATTTATTTTACTTTAATTTGTGATTTGTGGACCGGCATCCGGCAGGGAGGGGCGTTCGGCCACAAGAAAGGCTCCACTCCAGCTGCCTCGCCATTGCCAATCGATTCGGAGCCCTGGCCGGGTCCAGTCACCGGGTTTCCACAGGATCATTAAATCGTAAAGCAAGCTGACAGCCCGAGGCTGAAACCTCCCGAGAGCTATTTCGCCATCAGAGCGCCACCTGAAAAAAGCCCTTTTATCCATTTAATCCAACGGAATGCAACTGTAACTGGTACCGACGGCGAACCGAAAAAGAAAATCAAATTTTATTCCACCGCACCATTAAGCGGTTCCCGGTGGTCGGTGGAATGATTAATTGACGGCACTTGAGGCGTGTGCATTCCGAAGTGGCAAATGGCTCCCCGACCGACCGGACCCGGACCCGGACCGGACAAACCCGGAGTGCCATCACCGGAGTGCCAGCGTCCATTTGTTTCGACCGGAGCATAAAAGCATAAATCAAAGCGATTGTCTCCCGGCCGCCATTTTTCTGCCTTCGGCTGCCGTTCGTGGGGTTGCCGGTCGGTCGGTCGATCGGAACATCCGGCGGCCCGGGCAAGAAAAGCGGACAACAAACTGGGAAAAGCAGTTTGCACATCAAACGTTGGTTGTGTTGGGTTTTTTGTTCCCACTCTCTCTCTCTCTCTAATATGCAGGCCACTCAACTCGGTGCATCGATCAACTTTGTAACCAGTGTAAACAGAGGCCCTCTTCATAAGTATCGCTTGCCTATCGCCCACTCTTTCTCCCATTGGCCCCTCATGATGGGGTTTTGATGCCGCACTCGAAGCGATATGAAGCCCGCAACATATATGCGGATGACGCCGCCATCGCCAGCAAACACGTCGTTACCGAGCTGCTTAGCGCGAATGCACATGTGTTTGTAGGTACGTATGTGCGTCCATGTGCACTTATCTCGTTACATTCATTTCGAGTGCACTTTCTCGCCACCCGAACCGACCGAAGACCACCGACACGGCCGGCATAGTCCAGGCGCAGAGTCCAAATCACTTTTACTGATGAAGTTTACCCGGACGGCCGGCCGGCCCGGCTCGGGACGTTGGGCGCATCGCTGCATAACCCAGCCACCCCCTGTGGCTGATGCATTTTATTGTTGTTTGCCACCGACAAATAACTGCACCGACCTCTGCACCGTTACTGCTGCTGTAATGAATTTCGTTTTATGCCAAACTTTACGGGCACTAATTTGATAATGCTACGCTCGGGCACGGCTCTCTGCTAAGCCGACCTCGCGGACACTGGCGGCATTTTTGTGGCCAGCTCCCGGGGTGCATCCGCGCGTCGGCGTTACAGTGATGGACGCACAAAGTTTATGCACCGTGCATATTGGACACTTGCGGGTGCCCCATTTGTCCCGAAAGTCCCGAAAAAGCAATCTAAAGCAATGTTGCACTTTCAACTAGTTTGATTAGGATACATGTAGTAAAAGTGAAGGTAGCAAATGATAGGACTTTGGGCATTAGTAATGAGTCCTTCTTCGGTTCTCGTATGAATTACTACTTACTATTTTACTATAGAATTACTACTTCACTAATTTATACTACTGTAACCAAAACCAAACGGGATGCAGTTTTCCTTGGTTATGGTGGTCTGGTGCATCATGAATTCCTAATACTGTGAGAAAGATTGTGAGAATTATTAATGCTGTGACTCAAACCAGAACTGATTTGTGGAGGACCGCTCATCTTGGATCAACATCAACTCATCAACTCATCTCATCTCATCAACCTCACAAGTTTTTGCATCATATTTTCGTGATCATCTCGATCACCATCGTATTTGCCAGCCTTAGCACCGTTTGACTCTTGGCTATCACTAAACTTCTCGGAAGCCGCTCCGAGAACACTTTTTACACTCAATGGTTGAGATAGGAACCGGAACGAAGAATGTGCAGAAGGCTATTCATAAAAGAAACTTTTCGGACCTTTCGATTGAAATTGAATTGAATTGAAACAAAGGTGTTGAACATGTTGAAACATGTTCTAATCCCCCAGATCTGACCCCCTGTAAGTTTTTCCAGTTTCCAAAACTCAAATTACCACTTCTTGATCAGTTACTTTAGAAGTAGAGAAAAATCGACGATGAACCAAAACGTGTCGAAGCAAAACAGCTGACAAAAATTGACTGATCACTCAACATGGCCGAACGGTGACAAGCTAAGCGAGGGACATGAGTAGCAACATAACGCCACCGACAAAAACGAAAATTGATTATTCAAATCGTAAATTCAAAATTATCATCTTATACAGGAATTATTTTAACGGTAATGGCATAGATTTGAAGGAATAAAAAAAGATTTTTCGAGTTATAAGAGAATAATCGAAAATTGCAAATGTTTGGCCTCCGTTTGAATATGCTGCCCGAAGCTCAACCTTATAGCCTAATAGAAAGCCTAATGAGTGGCCTATTGGAAATAGTGCGAAGGAAATGAAGCTTTCATCTAACCCGATCGTTTGCATTGCTCCGTTTGTTGCTAATTTTACTGTGTCCCGTGCTATTCCCAGCCTCAACATATCAACAGAAGAAACATAGAAAACTATACTCCACACAGCTTCCGAATTAATTACGGTTCTTTTACTAAAGCACACGGCACCAGAACCAGGCTTCTAACCATCCTGCTTCACGTTCAATCACTGTCAAAAGCTCGGCCAGCGAGCCCGCAATCTCACCGTCAGCGCCATGCGAAATACGAAAATGAACACTTTTGAATATGACGTGTCGCACCCGGGCCGTGTGCGGACCCCAAAAATGCCGATAGCAGATTATTGGCTGAGCCTTCCTTCGCCACCCGCCAGGCAGCCCATTACATGACTCGCATTTTTGATCAAAGCCAAACAGCCGGGACACGGGACACGGGGCAGCGGTCCACCTGCGTGTGCGTCCGTTTTTTCCGCACCCGCACCGGGGCTGCTGTGCGATAGCCGCGGCCACGAGCCACGAGTGACCGCGTTTGCGCGCATTTAATTAAAGCAAACACATCCGTTAGAGCATGAATATGATTTTGAATCAATGTTTGCTGCGCATTTACGCCGGCAGAGGGAGAGAGAGAGTGGCCGCGCCACAGGGTGTGATGGTGTCGGTGGTGTGTTTGATCAACTGTGCGATGGATCCGATACCGGACCGGATCCGAAGCAGCCCCCACAGCGCACTGCATTGGTCAGCCAGGATGTGTCCCCCGCGTGACCCCATTTTTATGCTCCCGACAGTGGCGACCCCGCGAGCCTTCGTTCGATCGTCATTCGCTTGCATTCGCTTGCGCTGCTGACCACCGAGACTTTCTAGGTCGCCCTTTCAGGGTGAGTGCGCGGGCCACAAGGATTCGACTTTGGCGAAGCGCATTGTTGTGTCCCAACAACTCCCCTGCCACACACTCATCTTTGGCCGTGCCGCGTGCCGTGCCGATTACTTTCACCGTAAATGGTAAAGTCATGTCGCCAACGCCACGGGCACCGAAGTTGTTTATTTCCGCCACGCCAGCCAGCCGGCCGCGGTGGCTTCCGGCGCACACTCCAATCCTGGGCCGACTGTGTGCGGGTACAACGACATCGAAGCACGTCACACGCCTCGAAGCTCACCGGCCGGAAGCCGACCGCACCGAGCGCCGGGCCGAGTAATGGCTCGATGTGTTGACGGCACAAAGAAAAAAAGGTGGACCCAAAAGACAGACCTCCCTTTCGCTGCCCCGCACGATGTCCTGGTTTGGCGGTGGGAAAAATTAAAAAGTAAAACCCACTCGACTCGGTGACTGCGAGAAACGAGCGGTGCGGTCGCGGAGTGTCCTTGGCTCTGGCCGCGATTGGCGGTGCGAGAGATTTATTTTTCACTTTGCCCATTTCTATGAAACGTTCGCTCGCGTCTTTTGCCAGTTTTATTTTTGGACCCTGGCCCCGGCCCCGGCTTGCTCTTTGGTCGATTTTCCAATTCACACCAGCAAGAAAGGAAACGACGTGACACCGGACGCTCCCAGGTTCAGCGGGCAATCGTTTGCGGCGTGAACTCCCTCGAGACGGCCATCTTCGTGCTGCTCCACGGCTCTTGGCCGCTAATCGCATGACGATAATCGGCCTCAATCGGACTCACCCGGACGCTGTGTGCGGGTCTCCTATTTGCATTCGGCATATTCCTCGCGTTGCGCTGTGGAAGCGAAATTTAAATATTATCGTCCACGTGCCGGGACCCGAGTCCCGTTAAAGGAGACTTCTGTGCTTTCTGCTTCCTTCCAGGTCGGCCACCCCTTTCCGGTAACATACGGTACGGGGCCGCTCGTACTCGAAACGAGCTTTTCTTTGGACCCAAAAAAAAAGGAATCCCAACTCTGGAAACGACTGCAAAGTGTCATTCACATTCTCGCAATCGTACCACACACAAAAGGATGGCCGGGATGGACCGGCGGAAAAAAGATCAACCTTCCGGGTGGCGCTGTAACACGCCCGGTGTGCCCAGCGCGAGAGAGAGAGAGAAGGAGTACCCAAAGTTACTATTGTTATTTAAATGTTATTTTTTCTTTCGCCGGTAGCTTCGTCTGGCGCTCGGCTTTGTAATGCATATCCGTGTGGCCGGGAACCCAAACCCCCGGGCACTTCACACTCCGGGTGGTAGTGTCGGCAGGTCCAGGGTGGCTCCAACAAGGTGGTCAACCGACGGACGGGCAGCATCTGCGCGGGTGCCCGGGTTCTGGACACTTCGTATTCAGCTAGGCACCCCTTGAAGTTTGCCCATCGGCCCGAGGTTTAAATAGTTTGAAGCGGACGTCGTTTTCTCGATTCCCGCTTGACCCCATTGAGCTGGCCGCCCCTGATATGATATGTATTTTTATGGGCGAATGTAAGGGTTCGTGCAAAAATGCAAAGTTGAAAATGGAGCCCCATTTGGCCGGTTTATTACGAATGGCGTGGTCACGAGATTGGTCAGCCGCACAGCAGCAACTTAGCGAGTGAACTTACAGAACAAGAAGTTTGAGTATTAGGAAGGAAGTTTGGTTTGAAAAGAAAGGAACTAAAGAAGGGCAAGAAAAGGGAAAAGAAAATAAGAACTGATAAATTTAACTGAACGAAATTGAATGTGGATAAGAAAAGGATAATAAATAATGATTATCAAAGTGGAAAGAAGAAATCGAAAAAGATAAGAGATAACAAAAATCATACAGAAACGAAACGACTGAGAAACTCACAAATCAAACATAACAAAACTGGATGTTAATAAAGAAATAAAATATAACAGAAGAAAATGTCAAAAAATCATACAGAAACGCCACACCCTTCAAAGGAACCAATTCAAAGGTAGCGCCACAAGGCTACGTTCTCCAAAATTTGTGGTCAAATTCGAGACTCCAGCAAGCCGGCGGAAAACTTCCACTTTCCCATGGCGAGAACACACGACGGGGACGGTACAATGAAAATGTAATTTAAACTTGTATCTATTCCGCTTCTAACGAATGGTCTGTCAAAAAATTTCCACCGAATCCACCCAATTAAAAAGCTTCCGACCCCGGGCCCCGTCAGGCCGAACTTCCCCGTAGTTCGGCCAGCAAATGGTACTGGCCATCGTTTAGCCCGGCCCTTAAAGTAATAGTGGGGCCACACACCGACCGGGGCCAAAGTCGCAAGGACGAAGACCCAACGCTGTTGTTTGCCGTCCATCAAATATGCATCGCGTTGCAACGAACTTTCAATACCTCGGAAGATACGGAGTGTGTCGCCGGGCTTAAGAGGGTCATCCACCAGGGGGCAGGAGGCTTCCGAAAAGCCCCCCCCTCACCACAGGTCTCGGTTTATTCCCTGCTGGCGCACCGGAAGTGGGTCATGCCAACAAATAAATGGCAAACAATCTTTTACTCTTCATTACGCTTTCTGGAATTGGGGTGTCCCCTCGTCCCGTTCCGCTCTCCGAAATCCGAAATGGATCCTTTCAGCACAAGACTTTTGCAACACTTGACGTGCGGTCCGTAAAGTCCCAGAACCCACCCATTATGAACTCCAGTCCAGTCTCATTCCCGGCATTCCGGATCGCTTCCGGAGCCAGTGCCCAGAAACAATTCACAAAATTGCCAACTCCGGTCCGACCCGGGCCGGACTAAAAACCCGGTCGGAAGGTTCCTGTCACACGGGAACACGGGAACATTCCACCGAAGACCACCCCCCTCCCCAGAAACCATCCGTTCCGCCTGATTGATGGAGCACCGGGCCCCGGGTATCGGATACCGAACGCCCAGCGGAGGCCCAGTTTTATCTCTGCCCTTCGTTAACCCCAATCCCGGCGGGGTCAGCGATCTGTCTCTCTCTCTCGCTCTGTATCGTAGCACTCCTCGGGCTCGATATGACAGTTTGACGTTTATGATGCGAAATACATGCTCCCTTCGGTGTGTCAGAGTCGGTCGCCGTGACAGTTGGCCCCCGACTCGAGTCTGCACGGCCGACGGCCCTTCATATGGTGATTCGTTTCGGGAAATTGCCCCAACTTCACTTTTAGTGATTCGCGCGTGCCCGTGCCCGGTCCGGAAGTGGTGGCCGTAAGTAATGGTCGCTGTCGCTGTCGTTTGACAAGGCGAAACATTTGCTTTACATCGGGCACGGCGTTTTTTTTTTGTTTGCCATTTTAGATTTGCCATCGCTGTTTGACGAATGTTTGGTGTGCCAGGGTTGGGGCCATTTTATTAGTCATGCAAGCAAAGTGAGTGCCACGCGAGTCCGCTCAAGTGAATGATGAATGAACGCGTTCAAAATCAGCGGAGACCATCGTCGTGTTCCGAATTCATCGCCGTCGCTCTGTCATTTAATTTTTTATTACGTTCCGAGTGAGTTCCAACTCAAGTTGCAGTTGTCAACGTTCCCAGATTGGAAGACAAATTGGACCCGACACGATCAAGCCTCCTGTAGCCTCATAATCAACACATTAGCTTTCCATCAACCCACCCGGAAAGGTTGCTTCGTCGTATAATCCGAAGGATTCTTAAAGAGATTAGAACTGACCTGCTAGCATGGGATTGCTGGGCTGGGTTGTTAGCCGAATCCCGATAAAGATCAAATTCGATCCCTTCCATTCTTGTCCACAGAGGAGGGTCCTGCATGGACGTGATCAATCCATGGCGCTGCTCACATGGTTCCGGCGTTCTGTTTTCCATCCGACACCCCGGGGTTTGTCAATTTGTTTAAGCTTTCTCCTTCTACAGAACGCACAGCACACCTTGCCCGGATGTGGGCCCCCGGGCAAAAAACGGACCAACGAGCTATCCGGTGCATATCCGGTGAAGGCCGGCAAACTATGCTAGGAATAAATCGAAGGATTTCCACCGAAATCCCGAGGCTCTATCTACATATGCCGTCGCGTGTGCGTGGTGGTATTGAAAAGTTGGCGTAGGCCACGCAGACAAACCGAGGCGGTAGCTAAATAATTCATTTCATCTCCCCTTTTCCGAAGGGGCCGCCACCAGCAAAAAGGGATCCGGGACGTATGGATGGGTTGCCTCCGCCTCATGCATAAATGTTAACACCGGTTCGAGAGATAAGATTGGAGATGGCTCTCAGTTTCACCCACGACCCACGGCCGGTCCGATATATTCAAAACAACGGAGGCTTACCGAGGGGAGCCTCAACTCAATTTCCCACACACCTCCGGGTGGATCTCCTTATCTGGGGCGCGCGCGCCCCCGTCGAGTGCAACTGTTGAAGATGCTTTCGGAGGCGGCGTAATAGCATAAAAGAATGGAGCCTGGCCATGCCGTTCCGGTCGGCTCGGCTTACCGGGCCGGCTTACAAATGTATTCCTAACCAGCCGGAATCGAATTGAAAAGTTGGCACACGCTCCGTCTCGGAGTGTGCGGTGCGGTTCCACGCGTGCTTTGCGGCTCACGCGCTCGCCGACCAATCCGATACTACCAATCGCAGCACGAAGGCCCTAGAGTTCCGGCCGTTTTTTTTTACCGTTCCGGCCGCTAGATCCTCTTCATGAATCCTTCATCCTGCCGTGTGCCGTGTGCGAACGAAAGCAACTGTTGTTTCTGCTCTCGGCGGGGTCGCTTCAACGCCCCGATGCCGAAACCACGCACCACAAACCTCAGAATTCTTGGTAAGGATTGGGAAAGGACGGCGCGCCCGTCCGTGGGACCGATCGAAAATAGAAAACACCCGAAAAAAAAACCTGCACGGGGAACCCGGAGGAAAACAAAAACACCCTCAAATGTCCTTTCGGGTGCGGCGCGCAAGGACTCTATTTATTCATGATCGCCACCGTGCGCCACGATGGCTTATTGCTTTCCGTTCACCATCATCATCGTTCTGCTCCGATGCCGGGGAAACTAAAGAACCTGGCATTGAAATGTGAAACCATGGTGATGGCCGCCCGGTGAAAAGCGGCCAAAGCGGGCGGACGAGCGTTTTCCCGGCAGCAGCTTTCCATTTACCATTTTATTTATATTCGGTTTTGCTCATCCCTCACAATCGGTCCGGGGAAAACACCTTTGTGACACACACCGACACCGCACTCTCTCTCTCTGTCTCTCTCTCTCTCGAGCACTCAGGTACCGTCGGTCGGGTGGTGGTCTTCGGAAACGGTCGCAGCCACTTGTCGATAAGATATCTTTCTGTCTTGCTGCATTATTCATCGATTTTATTTCGCTAGCGCCGGCCTCGGCGGCACCCACCACGCCCGTTCTCTTTCGTGGCCATGCGGTGGGTGCGGTGGAAAACCACAAAACAGGAGGGTCCATTTCCTCGCGGGGAGGGCCTCGGGGAGAACCGACCAGAATGACCCGGTTATCTGATGGAAAATGGCACTGCGAAAAGCCAACGGAGAGAAGAAAAACCAAGCGGGAACGGAAAAACACGGGCAGCCGGTAGATAGATTGAACGAGTTCTCTCGGATCGACGATTCTATTTGGTGTTGTTCTCCGCTCTCTCCCGTTCCCCCCGATCACCCCGGCTTGTGGGACCGCTTTTTGTTTCTTGGTACCGTTTTTTCAGCTTCCACACTACCGCGGTTTGTCTCCGATTTTTCCACGGCACCCTCGGTTTTCCCCAACCGGGACAGGGTTTTCCTGGAACGTTACTTTGGTTCTGGGTTTTCTTACCTTTCGCTAGCTCTCCTCTGGCAATCACATGAGGTGGGTCCTGTGACAGTACCGGGGAGGTTACTGCATACGCACAGCAACATAGCCAACAACGGACCATAAGTGGAACAATGGAAATGTTGGAAGTGCACTCGTAGAACTCAGTGGACGATCGGGCTGTGGAACAATGTTGTTCAAAAGATGTAAAGGTACAAAATGGGTAAAAAGAATTAGGATGCGTGACACGTACTGTATATAAGAGACTTGATAAAAACAATACAGATTAAAAGAAAAGGAAAAACAAATCAGACAAACAAAGACATAACAAAGAAAAGTAGGCAGTAACGAAGATTAATTAGAGACAAACAAAACGAAGAAAAACTGTAGAGCAGATAAGTCGCAGAGCGATCGTAGCGATGTAAGAGAAGAGATGATAAGAAAATGAATTATTTTAGATACAGAAGACATAAAAAATTGATGAAAACAATAAACACGAAAAGAAAACGGAAAACCAAACAAAATTAGCAACGAAAAGTTGAAAAAGTTACAAAGAGCTTCACAAAACGGAGAATCAATGAAGACCAAATGAAATAGGAGGAAACCGAACATGAATAGGAGCAATCGACACAGTAACAGAAGAGTACACAAAGGGGAACAGAACAAAATGTAGTGGATTAAAATGATACACCGCGAGCAGCAAATGGGGGACTCTTGCCGATTGCGGGAGCAAAGCTTTAAGCTTTTAAGTTCGCCATTTGCCAACCTAGAGCACGGAAGCCACCCCGCCGTGTTGTTCCCTTTATACGACCGTCCGGATGGTCATAAAATCACCACACGGGGTCGGCAACATCCGGCCAAAGGAGGGCCGGTACCATCATAATCCGGGACCGTCCCTCGATGAGTGATACACCATCATCTGACTTGCCTCGTTCGGTGGTCGGTGAATTTCTGAACGGAACCCGGCCCACCGCCGGTGGAAAAGGTACGCGTATCCGAGCGAAGTACTTCAATCTGGTACGTGCGCGGCCCCAATGTGGTGGGAAAATGTGGCACAGAAAAAGTGCATGGCCCGGTTCCGGCGATGGTAAAACTCTTGGCTGCATCCGAGTGCTGCAACCTCGACAGGCCCGGGTGTGTGCGGTGAACGAAACACAGATTGGGTGTGAAAAGGTGCAATAACAACCGGTGGAGCCGACACCCCGAGAGACAAAGAGAGACAGAGAGAGAGAGAGAGAAACGGAAAGAATTAAAAGGAAAAGCGGCCGGCCACAGAAAGTGGCGCAAGAAACACGCAGCCCAGCGGTTGGGAATGGAAAATCTCTACCCCCTGGTCCTGGTGTGCGGCCATGCCCCGGTTAGCACCTCTTTCGCGCGAGCCACGGTGGGTGAAGTCCGCGCCGAGTAAGCGGCTGCCGGGCAATCCTGAGACAAAGCGAAGGATAAATGAAGACGGAAGACGTGGAAAAGTGGCCAAGTGCAGTGCAGGCGCGGCTCGGGATCAGGAGGGGTCAGACGGAAGAAAGGGAGTGAGGATGGAAATTGAAGAAAGAAAACCCCACCGCTAGAAACGGTTCCAGAGAACGCCAGCCCAGGTCCACCAGAAACGGGTGGACTCGCCGAGAAGGCCGGCCCGCTGCGGTGGACACGGCGGGGCGGGGGCTCTGGCAGAGGTGAAGCAAAAAAGGCGATGTTATGAATATTTATCACTTTTCCTTCGGTAGTTGAGCGCTGGCTTTCCTATGGCTTACCGAGCGGAGTTCCCTGTAGTTCGTGTTTTTTTGTTTGCGCCACGTTCTCAAGACTTTATCCAGCGCCCCGCTCTCTCTCTCTCTCTCTCTCTATCTTTTCTTGGCCCACTCCCGCATCCACAGCGGCAGCATTTGTTTCTTCAGCGGATCGCTAAGACTTCATTTTCTCCGGGCACAAATTTGCCTCCTCCGTTTTCACGCAGGATCACGGCGTCCTGCGGGAGCAAAAAAGCGACCCGAGAGATGCGACCCACCTCAAGTAGGTAGGTCAGCTTTCGTCGCGAAGTAGCGAAGAAAGAACGCCCAGGAGCCCAACGAACCAAGGCGTGCAGGACCGGCGGAACGGCGAGGCACAAGAATAACAATCCTTCCAACTTCCAGCGTAGGTCGAAAGTCGTCACTTATACCGGGGAAGATGACGAACAGCGCACAGCTAGGACCCACGGGCACGGCACGGGCGTGGACAGTGGCACAGCTGCACTCTCGTCAGAATGGCTGCTGATTGTCGAGACCAGCAGCTAACGGGCCACAGCTCCACGTCAAGGTGAAAGGATCGAGTCCGCGCTGAACGGAGAACCATTGCTTCTGGAACCTCGCTTCTGCATTGGGTTGATATGTTTTTGGGAAAGCTTTTTTTCCGAAAGGAAAATATTATTTTATTTAGTGATAGATTTGAAGAAAATGGTTCACACGCGAATGATTCGCATTCAAACATGTCAACCGAACTGATTGACCATAAAAATTCCATAAAAATTGGGAAATATTAAAAACTTATTGCCAAAGTGGTGAGTCTTCGATTTAACCCGGTTTTAGGAGCCTGTGATAAACCACACTTTTCTGGTCCCATCAAAAAGACCTTTTTTGGAGTGCTCCGATGCTCATTGCTTGTTAAGTCCGAATTGTCATTTTTAAATTTTTTAAACTACTTAAAGCACTGCAATCTTCCGAAAAGGAAGCGTCGACAAGCATTTGATACGAGTTCTTTCTTCTAGAGTTTTCTTTTCATCCCAGCGAAACGTCATTTACAGGCTCCCGAGCTTATATGGTCTCCTGAAATCCTTTGCCGGATGTCAAAACAAAACAATGTTGCCTAAAAGCATAATGAGGAGGACCATATTGAGAGCTAAAGCCATCTGTTTTCAAGTCTCCTCTTATTGTCTTAGACCTGGAATCATTTCATTTAAGCTCATAAGCCATACAACGACAGCCACAATCAATATTTTGCGGCCCATCTACGCAATCCAAACTTCAGATGAACCACCCTATATCTGTAAGCACATTTTTGTGCGTATACTACAATAAGTAACGTTTGGATAGAACTCAATGATAATAAGGAAAATTCAATAACATATGATAAAGCACGATGGTTGTCAATGCTGAAAATTGTTCCATTTCAAGTATGAAATTACTGTTACTCATGGCCATTGAGGGTCAATCTGGAGACGGACCTCTGAGAATGTGCTCGAACTTTGATAACAAGTCAATATTATTCTAGTTCTTTTACAAAATCTTCGAAACTAATGCCTACCAAATTTATCCTTAGTACATCGAAAGCTGCCTTCAGCTTCTGCAATCCGCTAAGATCCTGTTTCGGAAGTGGATTACTATTAATTATGAAAAGTGTATCCGCGGTACTACCTAATTGCCGTCGGTGGCTTGCAAACAGCTTTAGCATAAAAACTGCTCAATCCGTGAGGCCACCCGGGGAGACGGTGGACGATGGAGCCGTTCCAGGTACCAGGATGCAATCCCCGTCCATCCGTGGTCCGTGGAAGTGGTAGATTATTTATGAAACACCCGACCTCCGATCTATCGGCAAGCCAGCCCGGCTAAGGACGGCTCTTGGACGGGATCGAACGGGGTTCTGTTTTTCGTGTTTCCATTCCAATCCCTTTTTTTGTTGTACCTGTCTGCCGCCCGCCTTCGCAGTTCTCCACGTTGGCCGGCTCCGTTTTTTTCTTCCTTGTTTTGTTTCACGACCCTTTTCTTCCCATGTTAATGGCTTTTCGAAAAATAACGATTAATAGTTTCTCGCCCAGAATGTGGCACTTCTCCGGCTCCGACCTCAGGTCCCGGTGTGGCTGCGATTTTTCTTCCTCATCTGCCAAAATCCAAGCCCCACCAGGACCCGGCCCCACCCGAGGCCTTTTGTCCCGTCGGGCTGAAAAGCTTCTGGTCGGAACGGTCCGCTCGGAGTGACGTGACGACGGTGGGATTCAATCTTCCTTCGCGCGCGCGCGCAACACGGTGGAATGGAAAATTGAGATTTGCTACGGTTTTTCAGACCACCACCCCGAGGGGACGAGGGCCGAGAGTTTTCCGGTGGTGGAGTGGAGTTAGTTTGGCGAGAGAAAAATCGTTCGGTTTAATTTTGTGTCGTCAATTTGCAAAACTGTCAAACTTTTACACTCCTTCACTCGTCGACCTTTTGTTTTTTTTTTTGGTGGGGCACCGTCGACAGCTTACCACATTTGGTGACTGGAGTGGATTTGCCCCTCCGATGCGGGGCTGCTGTTGATTCTGGTAACCGACCACAGGACACGAGACAGGGTTTCATAAATTTCACTCTTTCGCCCGACGGTTTTCGGGACGGGTAGGGCTTTGTTTCGCCAAAGAAGCTCGCCGGTGGCCGGAGCCGCACAAAGTGATCGCAAAGTACCTACGAGACACACATAAACACGGTGAAAGCTGACGGGAGAGCTCGAGAAGCTCGTTCGGAACCGAATAAAAGCATCAAGCGAGTGCGGGCCGCACGGTTGGGATTTCCATTCACCGAATACATTATCGACAGTCGGTTTCGGTTGCGATTCCCAGAGTCACTCGCGAAATGGAGGTGAAAATATCGACTACCGAAAAGCGATAAAGGATTTTTGCAGCTTGCTCATGTATTCATTTCAGAGTGCACTCGGGCTCGGGCATATGCATGAGGCTTACGTCGGTGCCGGTCGGTCGGTCGGGGTGGGTGCGCTGCATCCTTGCTGCGGGCCGAAAGTCTTCCACCTGTCGCAAGCGCAAGAAGTTTGACGTCGGAACACACGGTCGGGTGAGCTGTGAATATTGTTACGCAGTTTTACTTTTATTCATAGTTTTCTCGGGCCTCGCCTTTCCGTTCGCTGCCAGACCGGGTACCGGGTGGCCATGCCTTATGCATGAGTGGGGAGAAAACCTAATTTCCCGCCACTACCAGGCAGTAGTGGCACGTCCAACTTTTGTGGTTATTTATCTTCGTGTTGGATATTTAATCCGCTCGAAACGAATCACGGGTTTCGAAAGTGGCAAAAGTCAGAAAGTTACTCAGACGGTCTAGGGATTCACGAAAGCCGTACGCTGCGAACAATATTTCCATATTGTCAATCGTTTCGAGAAAGGAATCATTTTCACAACTCAAACCTACGGCAGGGTGCCAACCGATCCGGTACGAAGTGTTTGAAATGCTTTATGGAACGAATCCTCGTAGCCTCGATACGAAAAACACGTTTTTATGGTTTGAAACACACTTTTTATTTAGTATGGCCTTCCTGAACATCAATACGCTTGTTTCAACGAGACTCCAATTTATAAAGTCCATCCCTGAAGTAAGAAACTGTCAGGGTTTCAAAGAACGTTTCCACAGCTGTTATGACGTCATCATTTGATGAAAAACGCATTTCACGCAAGATTGTTTTTGGTCTAAAAACGAAATATTGATTATACTGCTCAATGAGATGGCTTGGCCTTATACTAAAACCCTTTCAGTGATTCGACGATTTTTCAATACGATATCCTGTATTTTTCATACGATTTCAGATGTTTTTTACGTTTTTGACGTGGATCGTCTTGAAGGCTAGTACTATCACGTTTAAACTAAAAAACCCCGCTTTTGACCTTCCATAAATTTGCTTTGCTTTTAAACCTTTCAAAAATAAAAATTCAATCACTGCACGATACTTGGTATTTTCCGTTGTAAAAAATACTGTGGCATGTGGACACTAAATGGATGGAAAAGATAAATGGAAAAGAGGATGAAGTGACCGACTGAAATGAAACTTCACATACGTTCATATGAAGAGTGTACCAATATAACAAACTAAAATTAGATTCGTAGCAGCGTCCACTGTTATCGAAGCTACGAACTTATTGAACAGCCTAGTAATTTCTAAGGAGTCCCCATTCCTGACGGAGAGTCCATTGAAGAACATTAAGTGTAAACACTTTGTACCGAGCATCACAATATGCTGGAAGAAAAGTGTTTTAAGTGACACTATAAAATTAGCAGTACTTCTACCACATCACGTCTTACAAACCGTGACAGGAAAGAGCGCTTGCCTTAGAGCTTGTAAAGAGAAAAATTATTCATATGCGAACCCGTGCGAACCAGATGATCGCTGACTGAGTCTGAGAGGAAGAACCGAGCGCACCAAGCCTCCAGACCACAGCCTGTGTGCGTCCCGTACAATAATCATAAATTAATTCCCCGACAGAAGGCCCCGTTCCCCAGTACCCAAGCACTGGCACACGCAGGAACAAGGATAACACCACCGAGCCTCGTATAACGTATTCATGAGCCTACGAAAGTTAATTGCTTTTAAATGTTTCACAAACGTGTGCGGAATGGCGATGAAAAAGGGTTATTATTAGCCACACTCGGGCCCAACCCCACTTTCCACACACTCACGTGCAGGAGGCGGCTTATTGTTGTTGGCGCACGGAACAGACCGGAAGTGGAGTTCCTTATCTATGGAACGAGTGTGGTGTCGCTTCCAAGATGCTCCCAGAGCCGATCGGGTGCAATAGTTGAAACATTAAAAACCAAAACGTGTCTTTTATAAAAACGTTCTCCGCGAGTCTGAACTTTAAATAAATTTGAGACTACAATAAACCACACACATCCTGGCGCAGAGAGTGGCGTGTTAAGCGCACGGATAAGCAACGTACCAGGGGGGGCCATACACTAATGCGCGTCGCAGCATAAATATTCACCCCATTTCGGGCTCGTTACGGTACCGGAAACAACCGGCGGCGCCACTAAGCGTTCCGTTGTTTTCTGTGCAAATACGACAGCAGCACACATACGTCTCGCACTATCATGAATACATCAATGTGGGAAACTTTTCCGCCCCAAACGTTTGCCTGGGTCGTAATGAAAAGATCCGTCTCGATAGCTTCCCATCGGCTCCGGGTCTCACGCCGGGTCTCAAGCAAGCGTCCCGGAGGAGCACTTCAAAAACGTCGGTGTGCGCGCGCGCCCCTGTATGTGTGGTGTGGTTACATAAAAAATTATCTAAAGCCATTTAAGACGCACGCACGGCCCAGCGCCGCGCGGCAGCGGCGGGGGCAAAAAATATTAATCTCACGAGCAGCACGAGCTTCTCGACCCCCGACAAGAGCGCTACTCGCAGCAGCAGCATCAGGAAGCTGCCACGAAGCAGAGAACACGGCTCCAGCGCAGGTTCGGGCAGGACATCAAGGCTGATAAATTTGATGCGAAACACAAACAACCCCAGAGCCCGCCGACGACGACGGCGACGGCGACGACGGCGACGGCTACGGAAAATAAACAACGTCAAACTTTACTTCCACACGAAGGGGCAACCATTTTGGCGTGGCAAAACACTTTAAAAAACGCGGTGGTTGGGAAAAGTTGGGAAAAATTTGCCACACTTTCGAGCCGGCGAAGCTCGTCCCGGTCGGTCTGTCGGTCGGCGAAAAACTGTGAAATCCCTCCCGACGTGGGTGCCGTTTCTTACGCTGCAGAAGGTGAACGCGTGGCGCGAAAAAAGAAGTGGATTTATTGAAAATAAATTTAATATGGCTCGTTGTTTCCCGGGGTTTTTCGCTCCGCTCCACGGTGCCCTGTTAACGGTTACCCGGGAGGTTGGTATGCTTTAAGTGAACGCCGCCTGTCGTCGCCGATAACACTATGAATAAAGAGTGGCTGTAAATTAGTTTATCGCACGTCGAGCATCGGCCGTGGCCCGCGGCACCGATGGGTGATGGTGGGGTTGGGGGGAGCACCGAATAAGCGGTGAACAATTACCCGCCGACGGGCCTCGCAAGTGCAGCCTCGCCCCTGTCTCGCTGCCGTGGCCGTGGCCATGAATAGTGAGAAGGTGAGAAAGTTGTGGCGCTCTCACTCGCTTGTAAACACACCGCGCTGTAAAGTGGCTCGCCGGAAAAATGGCCGATGTCGGGCGAACCAAACCAAAAAGTACGCGCCCCATAATCAGCGATAATTATCGATGATTTATTGCGCTCCGACCGATGGCTCAATAGCTGCACCTGCAAACTTCGGGCGGTGCCCGCTTTGGGTGCCGGGCCGCTTTCAAGTGCTGCTTAATAACAATTTGACAAGATAAATTTCTGTGGCTGTAGTCCACCACCACCAGGCGTCTCCATCGAAAGACATCAGCCACCAGGCGCCTCCATCGAGTGAAGTACCAGGCGTCTCCATTATGATTTTATTGAACGCTTTAGTTCAATCGGTCGCCATAATGACTATGATTTTTATGATGAGAAAGGGCATTGCACTTTGCAATGAAAGTTTTATAAGCTAATTTTGACAGAAAATCAAAATAAGAATCTTAAGAGCAACATCCACCAACTATAAGGTCCCGAACCGCATCTTAAGCTTCTTCTGTTTGCTAATAATATGATGCAAACCATGTAATGGCCCAAATTTCGATTACAAAATGTTTAGGTCTTTCGAGTATCGTCATTCGTGTTTTGTATTCGTAAACAACGTTCCTAAAACGCGATCATTTACTGTCTCCAGCGGGTTCACTAATTGTGCACCCATCCACAATCCTTTCGATCAATTTCGGGTTGCCGTTATTTTCTCCTCCACAAACTTATCCAATCAATGCCCGCCCGGCTTTCGCCGCCATTATGCGACGGCCCGATTCGCTGTGCATAATTTTCCCGATTTCACTATTGGAAATTGAAGCATTTCCCAGTCCGCACAATGGGCACAATCTGGTTCGGCCAAGTGGTCCGGACTTGTTAACCGGACTACACAATGGCCATGATCCCGCAAATCGTTAGCCGAGCCGGGTGCCCGCAATATCGGTGCCCGAAATGGCCCGAGCCATTTGTGTGCGCAGTTTTTGATAATCGTTTTCAAATTACAACTGGCCACCGGCAGACTCCCAACAGTTCGACCAGCGTGATCACGCGGCGCAACGGTACTCAACCGATTCGTCGGTCCGAGCCTACGGTCCGGTACCTAACCTCACTGTACAGTAAATGATTCAGTGCAGTGGCGAGACCAGTAATCAGTATCCGGCTTAAATTATGTACCGAGAAGACGAGCGCGGTACGAACTGGCTGCAAAACTGACGCCCGATCCCGCCGCCAGGTCAGCCAGGTTCACCGGATCCGAGGAACGCCGGGAAGATCTATGGCAAAAATGCCACTCGACCACAACTGACACCTTCGGGCTTCCGGTGCGAGCCACCTTTCTGCCATTGGCAGAAAGGCCAACGTTTGGCTTTGGGCCGGTTCGCTTTGTCCCGTTCCGAAAGCGCGCTGGGCTACCGAACCTCGAACTCAATTGCCACAGCTCAGGTTGTTCGGTCCGCCGGGATCCGATCCGTCGACACCGGATTCACCGGGGTTGCCACCCCCGGGTTGTAACGTGACAACCGGGACGCCCGGGCCGGGCTCGGTGCCCGGTGTTTAAAATTCTCCCTCGACTTTATTTGTTTCACGTTCGCGCGTTATTATTTATTTCAGGCGCTCTCGGTGCGCTCGTCGTTCGCCCCTGGCTCGCTGATTACGTCGTCGGGTTTTATGTTCGAATCGTGGCTGAAAACTCGATGCCTCGGCGCGGTCGTGGGGCGAAAGTCGTGCTGGCAAGCGAACGGACCAGCGAAACCACGGCGCACACACCGCTGCTCCTGCTGCAGGACGTGGCCGTGGTCGTTGGTCGCAGGTGTGCGCCTGAACCCCTGAGTAGCAGGTGAGTCACAGAAGCTTCGCTTCTTGTCTCGTGTTTGGGGCGTGACGGTGGCCCTGTGCCGGTGTCGTGCCGAAAAAGGACCAACAAAGAGGGAGCGCGGACGGTTGAATTACCGTCGCTGCATCCGACGGCTGAATAAACGAAACGATCGACTCACAGGGCACGGTACCGGGGACACCGGCCGCAGACAGGAGCCTGTGTGATCTGAAGAAGGTCGGACACACGGTTCGGTGCGGTGGGATCTGAATTTCACAACGAACACCCAGAACCGTTGGCGATGGACAGAATTGAGATGGAAACTTCTCCAAGTTTTGTATAAAATTTAGTGGAAGGGAAAGAAAATTCTCAAAATTCACTGAGAATAAAGGAAAATATTCAGCTCAGCTTCAAATCCTTCAAATGGCACTGGAGCACTGGCGGGAGGTAATTTAATTCCGCACGATTCGAGCGGGCAACAAGCTTATTAATGCAATAAATCGATCCTTCTCCGGGGTCCAAATCCGATTGATCCAATTTTACAATCTGCAATACACCATTCAATTAGCTTTCGATTCCGCCAACCGTCTGTCTTTCGATGGCCCGACTGCGGGCTCGGCCGACTCGGAACCGGAAGCACCGAAACGCAAAAGTAGATAACACCGAATTAACGACCCACTTGCTCGCTGTCGTCGGTCACGGTGCGATATTTGGTGCGGCACAAGAATGAAGAATGACTGCCATGGGCCCCGCGGAACCATGACGGGCCCTCGGGCTGTCAGGCTGGGGGCTCCGCGCGCAAACGAGCCGCGGAAAATGCGAATCACGAATAATGAGCATCGCCCGCCCGCGGACGCTTCAAGACGCATTTTCGGCCACCGGCAACAGCGACCCGGCCCCGCTGTGCACCCGGCCCAGGACGCGTCACAGTGGCCGCAGGAAATGAAAAGTCAAAGCACAACACATCGAATTAAACTCTGCGCCACCGAGAGACCGGAGAGACATATTAAATTCGTTGTCATTTTCATTCATTCGCACCACCGTCTGCTGTCGTTCTGCTCGTTCCGGTTTTGCCATTCTTTGGCGGGAAACAATAGGACTAATAACAGTAATGACTTCACGGGGTGAAATAAGCAAACGCCCAGCGTAAATTCCTGCGTACGATAATACATTCATCTCTCGCGCGCACCACGAAACGTCTTCGTCGCGGGGTGGCCATTTGTTTTCATCAGCGTTTTTCGGGTTCGGGGAGAAACGAGCAGCTCATCTTCGCGACTGACAGGGTGGAATCAGCGAACGCGGGCTGTCATCGGCAAACCAATAGCAAACCCGTTATCCGAAGACGAATGGGACCGCCATTCGTTATGGGATGACGGGACGAGCCATTCCGGTGCGCCGGGATTTGAATCATTTTCGGCAGCCCCCCCCGGGCCGCAGTCAGTGTGGTTGGTCGTCTGGAAGTGCGATAATGGAGCGGCACACGGATTGAGCCAGCGGAGCCCATCGAGCAGCAGTTGGTAGCTAAAAGATTTCGATGGAAAGGATCGAAGACTTGATCTATTTTTGTAATGCAACTTTCCGCTTTTTTGCAACCATTTTATTTATTTATTTATCTATTTATTTATCAGTTTTTTAATTCTTTTGTCTTGTCTTATTTTAGTTTGCTATTTTCCCGGCTGCACTTTTCCATTTCGACCTCGGCCTTCTATTCGAGTTTCCATTATTTTCACTAAAATCAAATTTTGTCTTTAGCCCATTAGCCATTAGCTTTATTCCATTAGTTTTTATTCAAGTGTTACACTATTGCAAACAACATTCCTTTGGGTAGTGCCAGGAACAGCACATGCCTTCGACTGCCAGCAAAGTGCCATTAATCCGAATCCGACAGAGTGACATCGTAACATCATCAAACCAATTTGGATGTCGAGCAAACACTCTCGATGCAATAAAAGCAAAACTCCGCACTAAAGCCAATTAATGAAGAAGCAAGAATGAATTGTCGTCTAATAAAGTTGGATGCGCAACGCTAAACGATAGGCCGCACCACACAACAGGCTAAACTACTTCCTCCCGTAGCTCACCGGAAGCATTTAGTAACACTCAGCGGCACGGGCGAACTTCGGGCCCATCCATTTACGAGCTGAAAGATTGACAAAAGTTTTGTCGATAGCGCAGCGGGAGAGGCGCAGCGCCCAGAGTCAGGGCAGAGCGTTCGGTTCAAGATGCTCTAATTGATACTCACAACAATCACTCGCAACAATGGCAACACCGTGCGCAGACGAGCCACCTACCAGACGACCGGGACCGGGACCGGGACTCGGTTCCTGACTGGGATGGCTCATTAAACTTTAGTACCGGCCGCGGGTTGGCGGGAGTTCACAAAGTGTCCGACTGTTCCAGGGGTTGTTGCAGTCCTGCCGGTTGTTGTTGTTGCTGTTGCTGCTACCGCCAGTCGCGACGCTGCTGCTTCGCCGTGCGCCGTGGCATCATCAACGATTAGAGAGCGACACACATATTCGCCATTTGCAGGATGTTATCCATAAATCACGCCCCACCGAAAACTATAAAACTTCGCCAACGTCCGCCACTCCCCACCCAGCCTGCGGGAGGTCTCCATTCCCGTGGCATCCTTCCAAGCTCCGCGCCATATCCCGGGGCGGATCTTTATTGCTCGCCTTCCGCTTCCTGCCGGCGGTAAACTCATTTCTTATCTTTTCGTCTCCCCTCCCGGCCGGGGCCCGGGAGCAAAGCGATGGAAAATTTAATCCATATGTCAATACACACCCTCCCAGGACCCATGGCCCACGGCCTTCCCGGTCGCGGCATTTTTATGCTGCACCCTCCATCCGAAAGCATGCTTGCTTTTGTTCTCACGTTCTCGGGCGATAGATCGTCACCGTCCTTCGTCCTTGTGGAAGACGGCGCAGACGGGTCAGGGACCAGGGCAAGAGGAGCCCCGCGTGCGTGGTGCGCGGCGCTAGTTTCGATGGCGATAAATTTTATGCTTCAAACATAGGCGGCGGCCGCCCGCCGGTGGCGCACACAGAGCTGGCTACCGGTAGCCTACGACGAGCTACGAATATGATACTGTTAAACGATCAGAAAGGATAAAGTTGCCTCCCCACCACGATGTTACTGGCCGGTGTTGCTGCAGTGCGCAGCCCAGGATGAGCCCAGGATGATTTAACGTCGTCGTCGTCGTCGTCGTCCCCGTCGTCCTGCCCGCCAGCAGCAAGCGAGTGAAAAATGGAACAGGACGAAAGGACTAATCGAACACAGACTTTTGGACAGGCGACAGGCACACTCTGGCGGCCAGAGTTGCATCCTGCACTTCCTGCACTCCGCACCCGCTACCACCGCGGAAATCATGCAGATGCAGACGATGGATTCGCCTCCGTTTCAAGTTTCGGGCTTTCGGGATCGGGTAAAAGGGATGCAAAAAAAGCGGGTGCCCATGGAAATGGATCGCTTTCCGGGCGATCGAGTCCGGCCCCCGGACGGCGGAAACGTTGCGTTCGGCATCCGTCACCGTATTACTTTATTAGTTAAAGTACGTCACCGCACGGATCACGGATTATTGAGATAAGGGTTCGATTTTCCGTGCCACGTGCAGCACGGGAAAAATAAAACAAAACTTCCGGCTTTTACGGCGAAACGGAGCTAAAATAAGAAATTATAATGAAGCCAAGCGAATGGACCAATTCCGTTTCGGCGGAACTGTGTTTTTGTCCGGTCTACTATGGGGAATTTGTATGGGTCAGGCGGACATGCAGGGGTTTTAGGAAGAATCTATGTACTTTTTTCAATGGTTTTGTTTTCATTCAACATTTTGTTTGTAATAAACGCGTTCATGTAAGATAAATAACTTAAAATTATTGATTTTGTATTGTTATTGATTGGCGATGATTTATCGTTGTTCGAAATCAATTTTTAGTTACTTTAAACCACACAAACTTTTGTTGACTCTTTTCACGAACTTTTTACTTTTTTTGTGGCGGGCTGCGTCGCCGCGCTGATCGATATTGGCTGCGTTCGTTTCGAGCTTGTCGTACGTGCGGCGCCTAAAGGTATGCAACTCGCCGAGCGGCAGTAATTTGCGGATGAGACGAGCGAATTTCGCTTTCAGTCGCTGAGCGGAAAGTAATGCCGGAACCAAAAAAATGACCTTTTGACCGCAACGATGTGTGACAGCGTCCGGAGATCAAAAACTAATGCTTCCGGTGTCCGGTGCGCAATAGCAAACCCATTACTGACAGCCATACTGGACAGGTGTGCGTTTCCGGGCCGAATCCGGGATCTGTCGAATGTACGGGGACATATCCGTCCGTGAGTTAACGAGAGAAAAAACAAGCTGAAACAACAAATATGTTGCAACATTTTCTTCAGCCCGTTTTGCCCGTGTAACGAGAACGCTTTGTGACTTTGTGTTTGTGGCCCCGGAGCGCAAAAAGAATCCGACGCCACCTCCCAAAAGGATCGTCCACACAAAATCGTGTGGCTTTTTGTCGTCCGTCAAATTATATCTCCCACCAGGCCGGGGAGCGGCCGCACAGAGAGCCGGCGAACAAAACGAGGTTGGCCCCATATCGCATCTCTAATTGACGACAGTTTTCACTATCACCACGTTCTGCTTTTGCCCAATGGCCAACGCCAACGCAAGCCATCCACAGTGCCCACAGCTAAGGCGCCGACAAAAAAAAGGAACTCCCACAAACCGGAGTGCGCACTTCAAAGTGCGAAACACTTTCGCCACACAGCGGCGGCCCTCCCGAATCCGAAACCGGCGTCCGGAGAACCGGAACAAGAAAAACAAATTATCATATCGACATTGATCATTCGTTTGAAGTATTTTCCGGCAGAAGCTTTGCAGCGGCGGGGTGGCGGGCTGGGAAATGCAATCGGGGCTGCGGGTTTTGTGGTTCCGGAAACCTCGACTCAACATCCGGACCACTCCGGTGGCCGCTCTCCCTGTCTGGCACAGACACGACATGACACGTCGCCGGGAACGGAAGAGCCGAGTTGATTACTTTTCCCAATCCGTTCGCTTATCCGAAAAACTATCATCCGGTCCTGGTGGTGCGTCAAACTGCCGGACGGCGCGAACCGAAGGACCCAGCACCGGGAATGCACGCCAATATTGTTTACAGCCTTCCCGTGCCAGAGTCCGCCGTTATCTTGACCGAAACGGAACGAACGGCATGCGTTCCAATTATCGATTTCCACACCACCACCGGCCGGGGAACTGCAGTTTCTGCACCGTTCCCTGATACCCTCCGGGGCCACCTGCACCGAAGACGCCGTAGCAGAAGGAGCCCCTTTCCTGGTGGCGGCCACCGAGCCCGAGCCAAGAAGTGCAATAAATCAAACTTAAACGGTTTCTTCGCTTCCAGATCAAGACGTGAGATTATGCCTCGTGGCCCGGAGGTCCCGAAGGACCCGGTGTGCCGGTGAGGCGAACGCCGAGCCGGCTGTGTGAAGGGCCACAGAAATGAGGCTCTAAACTCGCCCGACCGCCCAAAGCCGAAGCCACAGAGAGCCGCGCGCGACAAAAGTTTTTCGGCTTTCGGCGGGACTCCGGCGGGTTCCGTTCTGGCCGTTATTTTTATTATTATTTCTGCCGGCGGCATTACACGTCCTTATGTCTTATGCCTTATGGCCGGAAACTTATGGTTTTTCGGGCGGGGAGCAGCCATTTTTTTATTATTTTGTTTGTCTTTTTTTCTGTTGCCAGTACCGTAGCCATGACGTGGCGATGGTAGCTTGAAGTGCCGTAACCCGTAGGAAATGGAGGTCCCACCGAGGTCCTTATAGAGCGATGTACTCTTGAGCCAGCAGATCCTCCCGGTTGCTGTGTGTTGTGTCCCGGTGTCCCCCAGTGGCGCATCCTAGCACTGTCCTCGAGCGAGCGGTTCCTTTCTGGAAAGCGCCAGCAGCGCCCGCGTCCAGGACTTCTGAAAGTCGTCCTGCTCCACAGCGCCACGCGTACAGCAGGAACAAGAAGAAGTTGGCTAGGGAAGAACATTGCAGAGTTACGACATAACAATGTATGTATACGGAAGTTTATCGCCCCCTCCGGCCGCACGCCCCGCCGTCCGAGGCAGGCAAAAAACGGGAGCTCTGCGTTGCTGCTGCAGCGCCGGCAGCAAAAAGGATACGCATTGTGGTCCGACGCTAAGCGTTTAGCATTTTTAGCAGGAAGCCCTCCCCAAGGGGGGAAGTTGCCCTTCCCGCTCCGTTGGCCGCCCCGTTAACCGAAGTCATGCAGAAATTCAATAAAAGTAAAAACTTTTATGAAATGCTCCGCTCGTAAGCAGAACCGTATATAGAATATTAAGGACCCGTTTTTCCCCGGTCGTTCGGCCACCGTAATCTTATTTATCTTCATCAATGTGTGCTGTGGATGAATAACTTAAACAGCGGAACCGAAGCCCGGGCCTCGCTGGTTCACACCACATCGCCCCATGGCATATGTGGCCGCATGCGGAGCATAATGCTCCAGGAGCAGGACGACAGGGAGCAAGGTCGAGACCAAGGAGTTAAGTTGATAAAGTGTCTGTTTCTTGTGTTTGCTGTAGGATTTATGTCTAGTTTTGTGTGTGCCACTGGACTCCGTTTCCCAACACACACATACACGCGCACGCACACACGGAAGCCGGAAAATGAAACGGACCCCTTAAAGAAGGGGACGGATTTTCAGCCAAAACTCAAAGCAAAAGTTTTGCCCGACCGCCGTCTCTCTCTCTCTTTTTAAGGCTCTATCGCCGTGGTCGTCGTCGGCACTTTTTGAAGGAATAAAAATGACAACTGTTAAATAATATCCTTTGGCGAGCTTCAAGCATCCTGCGCCCGACGAAACAACAACCAGGGCCTCTCGGTTGAGACCATTTCAGGGCGCCTGGGCCGCGTCGTCGGAACAATGTTTTTAATTGTTGGAAAAGTTTAGATGAGCCCGAGCGGGCGCCACCGGAACCACCAGCCTCCAGTCCGGTTGTTGGGTGTACCAAAGTTGTGCTCGTGAGGAGTTTTTGATGCGCTCCTGCTTCGCCCTTCCGGATGGACTCTAATCGTATTGCATCCGGACGATTTATTACGCTCTCAACGTGTGTGTGTTGGTTGCGAAACAATGGCGCTGGTCCGTTAAGAAACCTGCCATACTCGTTGAGCGATGTTGCATTGTTCTTGGTGTTCTTGGAGGGTTTCTAAGCTGCCGGCCATTGGCGGGAAGGAATTAAAAGAAAATGCACTTACGCTGAATCCTTCTTCGTGTGGCACGATAAAGGCCAGCAGTCTAGTGAGACAGCCAGCCGGTCAGCCGGGCAGCCAGCCAACCGGGCACCATTCATCATAATCGGCTGTCCGAATCGGTGGCCCCAGACATCATTAATAGCAATCAAACGCTGGATCGATCCTCAGACCAAAGTGTCTAGTGAGGGATGTGGTGTTATTGTGTGGCGCTTCTTAGATTTCCATCAATTTCCATCCGACCCCGACAACAGACCGGTTCACGTTCAATTGATCGTGAAAATTAATACCGGCACAAAACCGGATCGTAATATTTTTAACGATAAACAAAGCGAGCAAAAGAAAGTGTGCCTAAAACATTACCCGTTTGTTATTATCATTTGAGAGATCTTGAACATGGAGCTTCCTTCATTTCTCTTCCTTCAGTTTTGACTTATATGTTTGTTGATTTATATTTTACTTTAGAGATCAGTTTCTTTACGATATTGTATTTTGATCTCGATATTATCTGGGTAACGGGATAGAGCTGTGCTTGCGATCAATGATGGGAACCGAGCTGTTCCAAGTTCTATCACTAAGCCCGGAAAACTGGTCGTACAGAAGCGAATGAGAACCAAAACGTATTAATGTTGTCCATTAAGGACAAAGGAAGTTCCCGACAGTGCACCAGAGAACACCATTAGCAATATTTGATTATAATTAGCATTATTCTATTTTTCATACGAATACCGTCATCCAACCGGCTATCGTCGGAAAATTCGTTTTTAGGGCAACCTAAGTTATAAATGGAATAATGGTAAACAAATCGAGTAATTTGAGTCAATAATGACTCAATTGTATCGAGTTTAATTTTCCTTCCCATATCAATGTTGTCTCTGTGCTAACTGCCAGTTATTACAACAAATTATTCAACTCCAATATTAGCTTTACTACTGAAACGTTCCCTGCCCCTTCTGTGAACTATTTTGTTGGCCCATCTTCAACGTTGCCTACTTCCAGGCCCGTTGAAGTTTGAGAAACCGCACTTCGGTGGCAAGGAATCACTCCCAAATCGGGGGGCGGACCGAATAAATGCGGTTCCCGCTGCGTAAGCATTTCGAGCTTGTCGGATTATTGTCGTGAAAATGTTCCGGCCCCCCCTACTTCATCACTTATCAAGTCATCAGCGACCGTGAACGCGACCGATCCTAATCCCCCATCACGCAACTCCCGATCCGACCACCCGACGGACTACGACCAACGAGACGAATTTACGGCCGGCTTTCCCCCGGGCAACGACGACGGTGGCAAATGGCATTTCATTTTCCGTAACCAACTCCGAAAACCGAAATTTCAAAACTTCATCATCTCGCCTGCGGTGCCGACGCGTGCCGACCGCCAACACGTGGGGCCGGCAACACGTATGCCGCAGGCCAATGATGCGGGAGAGAGATGGGGAGAGAAGGGCCCAAGAGGACAACGGAAACCACCAGAAACGGAAGTAAATAAATAAAGCCCGGAAAAAGGCAGGCCGACTCGAGCGAAGGCCACCGCCGCCATTGCTGCCGCTCGCGTAATTAATTTGCCGACACCCCCGTGCCTGGCCCGGGAAATCGCGAAACCAATTTGGCCGCCAACCATATGTGCGTTTGGTTGTGTGGAAGGAAAGCGAAGTGGAATCCGGTTTTCCACTTCGCCGAAGCGGCGGTTTGTTCGCCTTTTGTTTTTCCGGTGCCCCATTTTTTTCGCCCATCCCATCATCTTCCGAAACCGACCGTGCGATCCATCTTGTCCTCACCGACACACGGCCTGTGAGCGGCCTGTGTGCCGTTAATCCGAGGGTCCTCACGGTCGACGAGGCCCAACTCTTCCGTATGATGATCTTCCGGGCACGGGATTGAACGCGAAGTGCAACATATGCGAACGCGGATGCCGCCGCCTGACTTAGGACTGACAGTATGATTGCCTCTATAAATCATCCCTCCACGGGTGGGTGAAGGATCGGGGGGTGGGGGCCTACCCTTACCCGGGGTCGGCCGTCACAGCCGTTTTGAAAAGCCAATCTCATCCGAAGCCGTTACTAGTTTCGGTGCGCGGCACACGCGCTGGCCCGCAATGAATAAATATTTGGCACCGTTATGCTTAGAGCCACCCACCGACGGAGGGAGGCGGTCACGGGCAGGGGGCCAAACAAACCACGTGGCGTGGCGTGGCGCAGTCGTTGCTGTTGTTGAGTGGCCGTGTCCTGGGCGCAAAATTTAATATTAAAAAGCATTACAATCCATCAATCATCGCTCCCGGTGAGCGAGTGGCCCCGTCGCGCCCCGTATATGTGCCCAGGCCACGGTAACACGGGAACGGGATTTTCATTTTATGATGCCTGCCTGTGTAGTATTACACAAAAATTACAACCAGATGTCAACCGGACTCCGGTACCCAACCGAGGCCGACAGCGCCGACAACGACGACGACGACGGCGACGAGGAAAAGATTTCACCTTCACCGCCGTTTAACCGGAAGCACAGTCATCACCGACCATGAGGAGCCATTAAACCGGAAATTCCCGTTCCCGTCGTCCCCCCCCCCCATGCCCGGAAGTGGCCAAATGATGGAGGCGGGCGCGACGACGATCGTGAAAGCATTAATCATTTCTTGTACCGCTTTTCTCTTATTTGCACCCCGATTTTTGCCCAGGCAAGAGGTGGTGGGTTTGAGGGTGATCGAACTCCGCCCCGTGTGTCCCGATAGCCCGGAAAAAGCTCCCCCGAAAATGAGCAGGAACCGATTTTGGTCCTGTGTGCGGGAGCTGCGTTTCGAAAAGCCACAATTAAATGCCATTTGCAGCAGCTCGCGAACTCATCGAAGCCCGGGCTGGGCGGTGGTCAGCCCGGATCCCCGGCACCGGGATCCGGGCCACGCTCACGGTATTAAGTAATTTAACGCGCTCGAGTGCACTCCTCCCGAAGGCCACCTGGCCACCCACCCAGAGACGGGGAAGGGGGAACTGACGCACGAATGGATTGGTAATTGAAAATTTCCAATTATCCCAATTTGGTCCCTACCAGGCCTACCAACCGGCCGGCGACCAGGTGGGCAAATGTAAATATCCGCGGCACTGGCCGCCACACGGTGCGTGCATTTCGCAAATGGACCACCACCACCGCTGCAACACGGACACTACCACCCAGCTGTTACCGGCAGGAACCGTGTCCCCGGGGGGGGGGCGGGATCCGAAAGTCCTGGCCAACCGTCTTGTGCTTAACCGCGCCCGATAATGCAATCAACTCGCGATTTGCCCTCGGATTCGAACGCATTAATCGATGCGATTTCTGCACCTGGCGGCCTAGCGTGGTGTATGTTACTTTTTGGAAACCGAACGACCGAAAGTGGTGATTAATGATTCAGGCGAGTAAAATAACCACTTCGTCGCTTCGAAAGTGCCCTTTTAGGATGTTGACTGTTCCAAAAAGTATCACAGTCCGAAGGGGATCTCTGAGTCTCACAGTTAAGGATCATAAGGAGCAACCTGCCATGTTGTAGTCAACCTGCCTGCCATATACGGTCAGTGACCAGGGCCCTTTCCGTGTTCAAGCTTCTAACTGTTCAACAAACTCGGTCCAAGGCCTGTCCCACTTAGAATCGGGAACAATTGAATTAGCTCTATCTCGGGGTTGGTTTGACTTAGGAAACATGTCAAGGTGTCAAAATCAAAGTAATTTATAAGGGTACGTTAAGAGAAAAATTTTATAAATTTTTTTTGTCAGTCATCAGATGAATGTGGAATGCGCGCCATCATTTTCTGCACAGTCTTCTGGTCCACCTCCGTGGCTAATTTGTTCCGATTTGTCGCCATCTCTGCAGCATCCCGCATCACCTTTCCAGTCGTCTTCAACTTTCTATTGATTGTTGCCCAATAATTTTCGATTGATATCCTTTACGATGAAATCCACCTTATTGTAAAAGTACCACAGAACTACATCCCTGCTGTAGTGGCAGCCAAATCCAAATCAAGCCAAAACTTAACCGGACCTTTGTATGACATAGCAAATGACAGAACTCAGTTTTTGAGGCACTCTTCCCTGTACAGCGTTGAGTTCATCGTCGTGTTTGTGATGAAAACCTTGGGTAGCCTCTTCGTAGACAGATCCTCTGGGCAGTACTTCCGCTGGCATCATATTTTTTTGCAATATCCCGAACCGAAAGTGCAGGATTTGCCTTGATTGATCTCAAAACCTTCCAGTTCAGCTGCCGGTCGTATTTTCCACTACGATTTCGGTTTACAGTATTGGATTCCCGAAAACGGTAAAGCACAGCAAATTCCGTTGATTTGGCGAATAGCCTTGATAGATAGAGCCTTGACTCTGAGGGAATCGGCGACTATGGGTCGTCGGCAAAGGTTTGCAATAGTAAACGGAGACTCTGGAAGAGTGTGGGACCCCACAGAGTAAGGGGTCTGAAAGTGCCTTATGGCCCTGAAAAATGTGTAAATCCGAGTTGGAGGTTTGCGAAAAAAAGAGGTACTTGTAAGCTCTGAAAGAGCGGGTTACTCTTTCCAAACTGTTGGTCCTAAAAAGGACCGCTGTTTTACATTTATTACCATCATTCTAGGCTCTACTATCTTTCTTTGTTGTGAACTCTTTGTACCGAGCTTTAAGTGTTTCTTTTTTCATATATAATTCTCAACTAGTCTGCTTCAAAATTTGAGTTGAAAGTATGAAATAAATAAATACCAAAGTGCCGTGTTGTTGAATTGATGATTCGAGTTCGTTGTTCAATCATCAATCATTCTTCAAATTTCAACTTCCATTCCCCGAACCTTATGAATAATGCATGGAGTGCTTTTACATGTTAACCCACTTAGCAGTTGATGGCCGATAATGCGTCGAGTTAAGGGCTGTGTTAAACTATGCCGTCCACTTTCGGCCAGTATTATTTTACGCCCAATTATCAAGCACAAAGTAAGAGTTCATGTTTCATAGCATCAAAGGGCAAAATAGTTTGCAAATCGTTGCAGTCAGTAAATATTACTGTCTCATTTCATAGAACAATTCGGGGGTCTCAAAAGCAAGGAACGTGTGCTTCCGCTCACTTCTTGAAACCGATTCCGGGCCATTCCTGGTAATCATTAAAATAAATAGGATCCGATCTCGCCCGGTCGCTTGCGATTATTTATTTATGACTTTAAATGTTTATCCTCCCAACGCTTACGTAAGAAATCCACCCGCCAGCGCCAGTTAACAACGGTCGCAACAATCGAAACGTAATCGGAAAGCAATTGCAACGGGAGATAGTACATATTTGCCGGCCAAACAGTGGCGCATTAGCCGCCCCGACGACGGTAGTTGTTTATTCGCGCCTCCTGGCTCTCCATCGCACACGTCACATCGGGACCGTCGGAGCATCCTCGCTGGCCGCCATTCATCATCTCCGCTGCGACGGAGCCGCCGGCCGCTTAGTGTGTTACCGGAAATTGGTTCATACGAAAACACAGCCGCCAGCCACCGTTGATTGGCCACCTAACGAGGTTCACGGACGTGGCCGAGACAGAGAGCGAAATGTGGAAACGAACCGCAGGGATGCTCTCCGCCGGATGCGCACATCGATTGTCCGGGGTCCGGAACTGCCGAAAGAAGCCACCAGCCAGCGTCTTATTTTTCTATTCATCTTTCTGCGCCATCCCCGGGAGAATGAACGCTAGCTGCACGTTATCACCGACCATCTGTCCCCGTCGGCCGGGTGGACAACTATCGCACCCGTAACCCCGTAATCCGAACGCTGGCGGCCGAGAGAAAATATGAAGATTAAGCGTGGTGTATTTATGAGCGGTCTTACATGATGTATGGAGGGCCGTCCCGGTCCGGATCGTCGGACCGGGTAAAGCTACTCGAGATAAGTGGCTCCGGTAACCCGGGACCACAGGACCGCTGGCAGGTCCAAGGACAGCGCACCAGGGCCGTGCTGTTGTGTTGTCCAACGGGCGTGTTCCCATTCCATATCCGGACCACCGATCGGGGTGTAATCGTTTTCTTACACCTGGAGATGCTATAAAAATCATGGCCCCAGGTTCCTTCGACAATTATTGCGCTTTACCTCGAGAGCCAACCTAATCCTGGGGCCCGAGACCCGCGTGCGTGTGTTTGTGTGTGACAGTGGCCGGTATGGCTCCTTTCAGGCTGGCTTTGGATGGGGCCAGGGTTTGGTCCTACCGACCGACCGACCGTTCAGGTGGAACCGTCGGCTACAGAACGATTGTCATGTTTCATGACACACGCCATTAGCGACAGCGGTTGATGGTGATACGGGGCGAAGGGGCCTCATTCCGGATTATGCACTCAACGGCAATAACCTCAAAGGCTCAAGCAACCTACAGATTCGGAGGGATTTCTCATCATTTTTAGAAAGTGTATTAAAAATGGCTAATCGGACATTTTTCGTTCATTTTAAATAAATTTATCTATTTTAATAGACTTACTGTACATTATTATTGCAGAAAAATTATAGTAATAAATTAAAATATGTTTAAACGTAAGTAAAACACGAAGAGGAACGAAGAGTAATCCAAAACAAATACACTGTACCCCGATTGATGCCTCGTGATGCACCCCGAAAAAGCTGCCAGAAAAACCCCGAGTCTGACACAAATGAACTGCAGTTCAATTAAATGTGTTGACACTCTATAACATGCCACATGATGTTGGCCAGCCGGAAACATAACACGACGCCACACCCCCGGAGGTGAAACGAACACACGGCCTCAACGGCCTCGAGAGGGAAAACAGAACCAAGTTTTGTATTTTAAAGAGAACGTCCCATCCCAACACCGAATACGCGGCGTACATTACTCCCGCTGCATAGTGCAGCCGGCAGCCGCATAATCACCAAATCCCGTGTACCGCTGCTCCAAGGACCTCGGTGGGGTAACGCACTTGAGAAAGCATAAAATCGCATTCGCCAGAAATGGAGTGCACTTCCATTAAAAGACACTTACTCGGCCCGGGTCGGAGGCCAAGCCATGAAAGAACAATGGGTTCCGTCCCGCACCGAGTCAGGACGACCTCCAGCCGCTTTCCGTTCGTCCTTTTCAGTTTTCATCAAATACTCGCTCGCTCTCCGTCTCTCTCTCGCTCGCTCGCAAGACTCAGACAGAGATACAGTTTATCAAACCACAAAGCACAGCCCACGGAACGCAACCCGTCGGCCCTAAAGTGCTGCCCTCGGGCCCTTCTTACGGCGCTGTTTCAATTGTTGCCAAATCACTTTACCTTCTTATCGAAAACTTTTCCCTCCCGGAATTCCCAAGCCTTTCAAGGGCTCAACCTGGCCACCGCCAAGCACCGCGAGCTGAGCCTTACGGAGGCACCGGGCCTTGTTGAAGCCTTTGAAGCCTTGGAGCACTTTGAGGCTCGTAACTTTTCCGCCGTCAATCGGACCAACGCCGGGAAATTGATGCGCTGTAATCGGATACAACGTGTGAGACAGAGAGAGAGAGAGAGAGAGAAAGAGAGAAAGAGAGAGAGTGTGGCGATCCGTGAGCAGGATAATATTATTTTCTCATTTCTGAACGTCAAATTGCAGGAATCACAGATCAACGGCGCACCTTTCGCCGGCTGGCTGGCCAGTTTACTGTGGCCAACACCGTTGGCCATTGTTTCCGACACCCGACGGCGGCGGCGGCGGCGAGTGGGTGGGAAGCATAATTAATGCGCGTTAAATACCGTTCAGCTGTTACCTTGGCCGCTCGACCACAATATACGTCTTTGCCCGTCCCGGGGGCAAAAACTCGGCAACAGCCGCGAATGACAAAAAGCGGATTGATATTGTTTTATGTTGCGTGCTCTTTTTTTTTTTTTGCTTTGGCTTCCCTCGGTTCCCCGTGTTCCGGTGGCCCTGTGTGTTCTTTCGTTCAACAGCACTCTCCCCGACTTGGCCAAAGGAGCACGGGCGCGCGCGCGCGCACGCGGCAATCCTTTAAGCCAATTTGAGCTGCTAAATTTATTTAAATCTAATTAATTCTTTCCATTTAACCCCCAGGGCGACCGGCAGCCGGTGGCGGGCGGCAGCCATCGGGCCGCCAACCCTGCAGCCGTCGGCAGCAGTTGGAAAAAGGGCTTCGTCCCTAATTGATATTGATTCGACACTGCCGATGTGGTGTGGAGCAGGACATTTCGAGCAGAACGCTCTCGAAACGCTCAACGGGCGCCCTTAACCCCTTAACTTGACTGGTTCGGCCTCTCATAATATCAAAATGATGGCGACAAACGCGGGGCCCGGGCCGAAGCCCTGGGCCTCCCAACATTGGCGACAGCATAAAACTAATGAGATGGCCTGCGAATGGTTATTCCGGGGGGGGGTCTCAGTTTTCAGCCGTGATCGTTACTTTAATCACTTGGCAATACGGATCGGACTTGGATGGGTTCGATGAAATTGTCCCCAAATCACCACGCACACGAACGATGTGTAATAAAACCCAGAACCGAGAGAGAGAAAGACAGAGAGAGAGAGAGACGGCGTGATGGTGAAACAATTCACTACCGAATCCGTTTGGGGCGGCCTGTTCGATCCTTTCGATTGGGATCGTTTAGTTTTTCGCAAGGCCGGAAAATGGAAATAAAACTCACATACGGCGGAGACGGGACAGTGGATCCTGCTGATGGACGAATGCCGGGGCCGTGGAAAGGCAGGCGCGTGCCATTGGAAAACTATTAAAGCGGCAGCTCAAGCTCTGTCAAGCGTCAAACGGTTGACCCGGACCGATCGACCCCGATTTACTATCGCTTAATTGACTGCATTCTCATCAGGTTCAAGATTTTGTGTTCCATTTTTCCAGATGAGGAAATCTTTATGGACGTCTCAGAATAGCCGGTGAAGCCGGTGAATAGCTCACAACTATGGCCTTGTTTCCCTGAAGCCATATGTGGTGGGCTGTAACACAACGTTACATCAGAACAAAGATGCTCCAGGCTCAGCCCTGTTCCTTGGTGCAACAGTGCAACAAAGCAGTTTGAGGCTCAGTTTAACAATCTAAAATACCAAGAAACACTAGGCCCGTGAATCGAACGTCAGACTCCAGTTTCCAATATAAAAAACGAACCATAACACTACACTTGGTTCATCCTTAACAACTCTCCAGAAACGCCACTCAGTGACTAAATACCGACTCTAGGTTCAGTAGCCGTCCAGCAACTATAATTGCCACTTCGTTGGGGTCACTCCCGCAAGAAACTAACTTTTGAACAAAATTACAACGATACGCCACGACAAAAGAATTAATAAATCACTCTCAACTTCTTCTCAACCGAATGAAGGCTCCATGTAAAGCTGCCATGGATCCGACGTCTGAGTACGTTAAAGTTTCAATGTTAGTTCATCATCATCCTTGTAGCGTGGCCCCGCAAATCTCCCCCGGTGGGGGGCTTGGCGTAATTCAATCTTCCTGGAAGGTACGAGGCCAAATTACCCTCCTCTGCGAAGTGTCGTTCTAAATCCTAATTGACGTAAGCTCTCTGCTCGATCGTTTAATGAGCCGAAACGTCTGTAACACTAAACACCGCCCGTGCTGTAATAGTGGCGATGGCCGCTAACCACCACTCTAACGATGGACCTACAAGCTGTTCCATTTATGCATTACCCAAACAACCTAAAGAACTGAAAGACGGACTGAGCCGCCTAAGCCGGCGAATCAATGTTTAGCCATCGTGAAAGGCATATAAAAATACGACCACATATTTGAGCGAGCTCCGGTGTCCCCCCCCGGTTCCGTCCTCCGATTGTTTGCCCACCACCAACAAAGACCACAAATCCCCGCGCACACCCGAGACGAGATGGAAGCGAAATTGAATCCGGCCAACGAACCCCCGGATCCCCCGGCGAAAAAGCCTTTGTAATGAAAGTTTAAAGATTCATCCTTTCCACCGGCCCGGGAAAATGGATGGCCCGGGCCCGGGTGACCCCGAAAGTGGCGCGCTTTTGTTAGGACGCTGCGATCCGGGAGATCTGCTAACGTGCATGCCATTAAACCTGCCCGCACCGCATCGATATTTATATGAAGTAATCCCGGTGCGGTGTGCTCAAAAATGGCGGATTAGATCCAGTAAAAATATCGGTCCCTGCGACCCGGCGTCATCGAGACCGGCCAGAGGGAAAATGGGAATCCAATAACATCCGATGCCCGGGATGCCACTAGTTGGGGTGGAGCACACCCAAAACCCCGCATTGAATATTCATTCCTATGCAGCGTGGGTCCTGGGACAGGGAAAACTACAACCCAACCTCCCCTCGGCCCCGGGCCCACCACAATTTGCGCCGTGATTTTGCGTCTAAAACCCACCGAAACCCACCGTTCAGAAAAGAGCCGGAGCCGCTGGCAGGGAACAAATTTAGTGGGGAACAAGTACACGACAGGTATCGTGTTATTTGGCGTTTGGTGGACGCGTCCGCGTGTGTATGGGTGTGTGTCGATGGCTGACAATCACCGTGTGTCGGTGTGTGTGTTGGGGCCAGGCCCAAAAGTCAGCCCACCCTCCACCCCGGGGAGGTTCACCCGACTCGGGCGGGTCGGGCACAACATGCAACCTCAATTTCTGGACTGGGCTCAGGAGGTCGCCCGCCAGTCAATCGGCCCCGCTCTTCCGTTCCTCCGCTTTTCCCCGGGCGAGGCGTGAAAATTTCTATGCTCCGCTCGCCATTAGCGTCAGTATTGGTTTACACGAATGGAAATCAAATAAATCCGGACGTGGCACTTGACGTTTCTGGGAGTATCCTGGCCGCCCGGTGGGTCGTCGTCCGTGTTGCGGGTGCCTTCGCAGCAGCAGCAAAAAAAAGGACGCTTTCCGTTACCTGGCCCCGGTGCTGGTGAGCGGCCATTTGCCGTCCCTGTTTCGAGCCTTTGTTCGAGCCGATATTGTTACACACGCCCCGCTCACCCCGCTTCTGGCCAATTCTTTGCCGGTGTTCGCTTTGTGTTCCGGGCGACGACTGGGAAATGATTTCTATTTTGATTGTTTTTTTTCTCTCCCGGAGTCCCCTTTTCCGCAGTAGTTCCTCTATTTCTCCGGTGCGGACCCAGCGAGCCGGTTCCGGTGTCGGGTCGGTGAAGTGGGCTTTAAATTGAATACAATCGAGCAGTCGCTGCGTGTGCGTGCCGCCGCCGTCACAGTCGGTTTTTTGTTGGCTTCCACGTGGTGCGAATTGGAACTACATTTGGGTGGGTACACTTGATGGAGTCTCGACGCCAACGGAGAGTTCAAGTTGATCAGAGTCAGAGGGCGCCGATGAATGAGCTGTGTGGTCCTTTATTATTTCTGCATCCTTTCCGATCGCCAATTCTTGGTTTCTCCCCAAGTCATTAGCAACTTTGTCGAGGATAAGTTCTCGATAAAAACAGGAAACCGAACCGAATGTGGCGGAACGAGTAAGTAGTTCTTTCGATTGGCTGCGGGTGCGCTGATTTGGCGTAATATCAATCAATAGCCCATCAGCCGGCACCGGAACCACCGGTTCGCTATCAGGTGGGCTCCGCCCCGCTGTCGTGAGGGTTGTACAGTTTGTTTGTCTGCCTGTTTGTGCGTCCCCGTTCCGGCCGGACTCCAATCCATCAAGGGGCCGGGGCTTTCGGGCACAAAACGGCGCAAAACTTCAAAGCCGGGGAAAAAACCCCCGGCAGCGGAACCACAGCGGGAACGAGGCACACACGCGATGTCGTGCGAAACGGACCGGAAGTGTTGTTCCAACTCCAATCCGATTTCGATTGGAACCCACCCCACCGAGCTAGTTCCGAGCTAATCGAGCGATACTCCGGCCGAACGCGGCCGACGACAAAGGGAGTTATTTCGATAAAACTATTTTTCCAGCGACAGGATTTTAAGAGTCGAGGCACGCCACTGTGCTTGCGATCCACTTCCACCTTTTGACTGCATTTCTGTTGGTGTTTTCCTGTTTCGTGTTTTTTCGTTGTGACCAGAGTCGTTCGCGAACAGAAAGCGATCGATCGATCAGTCGGACGTGTGGAAAATTCTTATGTCAAAAATTTTATCTGCACGGCGCCATTTTGCGTGTCCCGTCCGCGAATGGGAGATAATGTTCGCGCGAAAATGTTTGTTCGTTCCGCGCGGGGACGTGGTGTGGAATGTTTTCGAGCAATAATTCGAGCGGGCCAAACGGAGGAGAGATAAATAGGACCGTGTTGGGTGCTTTTATGCTCGATATGCTGCTGCGTGTGCAGCCGGTCGGCAATACAAATTGGCCAAAGCTGGTGGAAGTGTAGCGGAATGTCCTGTGCACATGTAAAGGCCTTATGCCGCGGCCGTATCAGATTGTGATTGCAATTTTTAAATTAAAATCCAACTTTTTGCAAACTCTTATCTGCAAGTTTTTGTCATTTTATGAGAGCATTTCAATGATTCACTGCTATCGCCACAGTGGACCTCGGTGGAAGTTGTGTTTTCGTCCTTTTCGAATTCCAAATGTAAGTGAATTATATTTATAGTGAAGAGTATTAATAAAGGGTGTCCCTGTCCAAAATTGGTTGAATCCATCTCACTTACAACTATTTTACGAGTCTTTTAGAGGTTCCGCTTGATCATGGCACAATATTTTTCGATTTGGATGGGTTCATGTCTTTGGGCACCACTTGGACCTTATTTGTGGCATACCACTCCACGGCCTATTTCCCATAATGACAATATGCTAAATCCAGCCAAAACAGTAAAGAACCTTTGTATTTTTTTAAGAAAGGCAACAGACGTTTGTTTAGGCACTCTCGGACATAATTTTCCTGGTTCATTTCCTGGTTGGAACTTCCGGGGCGGTCGCTACTTTTTTAACCATACGAAAAGATAGCCTGTCATACGAGATATTTCTTTGCGAATTTCGACAGCTTTATGTTCTTGCAAATCTCTGCCACCTTTCCTCTCCCAGTTGCCCAGTATAGTACTCCTGTCCAGGAAATTGACCAATGGAAGTAGAAGTAGAAGTTGGCCAATTTAAGGACAGAGACACCCTTCAGTAAGAGTGAATTAGTTATTATATTAATTCACTCAAATCACACCCAATGTCCGACTCATTGACGGACCCTCGGACTGGCGTGAATCGGAACGAATGTGCACTCGAACCGGAAATTTATTGGAAAATATTCAAATTATCAAAAGCAAACCACCATAAGCGGCCATAATGAGAAAAAGGTCAAACATTGGCCGGCTAATGAACCTTCGAAAACCGTTCGTCGTCCGGGACGATCTGTAAACACTGCCCGCTACAACGGCATGTACTGCAAATAAGGCCACCAGGATACTTGCTTTTCGATTCGGTCAATTCTTCGCCTCGCATACTTTCCAATTAAGCGAGATGCGCGTTGGAAAGCGAGTGAAAATGATCCATTTCATTAATGCCTTCGCGTATATCACATATCAACTACGCACACGCAGCATTAATTTAATTTCGCGTTCGCTCTCTGACACCGGTTATTCAATCACCCTCGATCCCGGACCGGAGTGTAGCGCGCACATCTCCATAATTTGATCTACATCCAAACTCTGGAGGGCCTCCCACGGGTTCAAGCCGTGGGAAATAAAACCGTGCCGCCATCCCACAAACAACCGCGTGAGTGACAAATGGCAAGAAATATGAACTTCCGGGACCGTCCGGTAACTAACTGCACGTGACAACTCGGGCAGGCCCCGGCGGGCGAGTTTGTTTATTTTATCGCCCGCGAACACCGATCGACCGTTACCATAAGTGGCGCATAAGTTAAATTAGTCATCACACTTGCAAGCACCGGCCACGCACGCCATTCGAGATGTCCTTCGCTTCGCGGGCGCGCCGCTTCCGAAGGTTGCGAAGGTGGAAAAGTTTCAACGACAACCACCGTTTGGCCACCGTGTTTGGCCAGAGATAAAACTTTTTCCTTCGCCGGCGACGAGCTTCTTAAGGTGAGCAGACTGAGAGCGAGGCGGTCAAATAGCGTAGCGGCAACAACCGCATACGCCACTGGGGAATACGAGCAAAATTATCGCCCATTCCCTCCAATATTACTGCCTCCGTCCCTGTGTGGGTGTTTCTATGTGTGTCTCCTCGTCGAGAGCGAATCGAACGCAAGAAGCTGCCGGCGCGGCGGCTCGGAACCTTCACGAACTTGTAACATTAATATTGCTTCATGCTATCACGCGGAACACACAATGTTGTTGCGCTCATATTCGAAACAAAAACTTTCCCCACGGTGGCCCCGGGGCCTCGAGGTGGTGGAGATTGGGTGGTTAACACCCCACACAGAGAGCGAGAGAGAGTGGAAAAGTTAGAAAATAAAAGCAAAACACCTTCACGATAATGGCCCACCAACACGGCGCGCCCATCGCAATCAACACAACACACGCCACATTTTGCATCTCGAAGCATATTGTTCCCGTTCCATTTTATCCCACCTTTTCCCGCCCTGCGGGTGTTTTTCAGTCCAACGCTCAATAGTTTTCCCCGGGCTCGAAGTATGCATTTTTCATTTTCCGCTGACAAGCCAAGCCATTCTGCAGCAGCAGCCGGAGCGTAGCCCAAAAGAGCTTCTCCCGAAAGCGCGAGAAAGGAGCGCAATTTTCTTTCAAACACAAATATATTATACTTGTGTGCGGTTTACCGGACCACAATGGCCCCGGGGCCCGGGTCCCGTGCCGACCAGCCCTTGGCGGGGGGGGTGCTAAATTGATGTATGAAATCGGGAAATTACTTCGCATTTACCGAACATTATATCCATTCATCCATGCCGCTAGAGTGGAGTTGCCCGGACGCCAGTACCCGGCTCACACACGATCGAAGGACTTCCGATTTGTAACGCACAACTTCTGGTGGACCACCGCCGCCGTGTGCCAGTGAAAGTGTTGTCCCGAGAAACTTGTGTTCACAAACAGCTTCGGAACAAACAAACGCTAACAACAATGTGTTTGCGGAACAAACAGTGTACGTAGTTTGATAAACTGCTTACGAGCACCGGGGTTAGTTTGTGGAAGAAATACTACCAAACAAACTACTGCACACTGCATTGCTTTCGATTACGATTTGATGGACTTCATTGGGACGTCGACGAGTGTGGCGAGAAGAACTTCATACTTTAAAGTAATGCAGTTGTTGGTTATCAGCAGTTTGTCCGTCGTTAATCAGAAGTTCGCCCGTAGCTTTCTGTAGCGCTCAAAATAAAGTTTCAACATTCAACATTTGGTAAAAAAAAATATAAAAATATTAGGAGTCGTTGGATTTAATTTGATGGATTGTTAAACTCCCGAAGGAACCGCATTCCTTTTTGGTTCCAGTTGGTCAGTGGAACTATAATTAAATCGTTTAGCATTGCTATGCGCATCAAACTTAAAACACTGTCTAGGCTCTTGCATCGAACACATCACGAGCACGTGAGTCAATGATTCACTCGTGTCTAGGTAATCATAAGCATTGTTCGATTGACAACGAGGATCATAGTACCGTGAACCTTAAGGGAAAACATAAATGAAGGAAGGCTCAAACGGAAATTCGGAAGAAAAGATCGATCAATTGCACAACCACAGTGACTAATTGATTTGGTCTGAGAATCACACTCCAAACAAGTCAGGATCATCGATGGTCCGATGGACAAACACGTTGACAAAAGAGCAAAGGGAGAAGTTGCATCCGCAAAAGACTCATGGGTTATTTTCGGTTCACTTGAAATAAATTTCCATCTTCTTATTTAGTATTTTAAACATAACGTCGCTGAACTGTACAGCGAAAACAACCTCAGGAAACCCGGAGACCCATCATCGACCTAGGGCGGAAATGGTTGTGATCGGAATGCCTAGCAATGTTGGCCTCTCAAAATGAACGACTCAAAACACGGAACATTTTCCCAATCGCGGTCAGAGCTTGCATATGAAAGCGTGCGTAAAAATTACATTCCCATTTTTATTAGATTTCCCCCCCGAAAAAGTTGGAGCTCCCGAATGGCTGACCTTCGGACCCACGGTGGCCGGGTGCCGGGGCTCTTCCCACTCTGTTTATGCTGTTTGGCCTAACATGCTCCATAACACAAACACACGAACACACACCGACAGGGACACTCGTACGCAATTACCAACGAATTGGAAGCGAATAACGTCCGGAAGTCGGAAGAAACCAGAATGGCACGATGGTCCCGGTGCCCTGACCCGGCCCGGCACGGCACTTCCGGTCGTTTCCGGAAAAACTTTATCCTACAAAAATATGCTCCCCGAAAGGCGCACCCCCCGGGCCAAAAGGACCGGTCCTCCGATGGACACCTTCTTGCCCATCACCGCACAGGGCGACAGCAGAGACTGCCGATACTGAAGTCCTCTCATCCTCGGAGTGTATATTTGAATAGCTGATGTTTTATTGATTTTCCCTCCCCGGTAGACCCCACCCCCAGGGTTCTGGACATCTCCCGGTCAGAAGACAAATCGTTGGCTCCCGTCGGCGGGAGTGCAGTCCTTCGATTGACTTCGGAACGGACTTTTGATTCCCCTCCCGTGACTCCCGGGGTTCCTCGACCGTTGCCGGGTAAAGTCTTGGTGGCAGGCGACCCGTACACCTTTCGCGTGGCCCCGACACTTGGGTGAAATAATTATTCCATCAAATGGCTACAAACTATGGTTTAATTAAAATCCCACCTTTCGCAGCGGACCGACTGTGCTGGCTGTGTAACTACGGACCCGACCTAGCTCACGTACCTCCTCCGGCAAACCTTTGGGGCGGACTTTGACTCACTCTGCTAAAATATTGAGTAACATCTGCGATACAAATTTTCCACCGGCCCACCTGGTGGGCTGAGAATGCGAAATTATTTCCGAATCCCGGAGCACCGCGGCAGGTTACCGACGGGGCTCCGAAAGTCAGAAAAGTGTAATTCATAACTTTTCGAGCACGCACCGCCAGGAGCAGCAGCAGTGTGTATGTTGTTCCTTCGGGTCCCGCTTCTTCGCTGCCGCCGCCGCCGCCGCCGTAGAGTGGTTCATTTTAATTCCAAATTTAATAAGATAATACGTTAAAATTAATAACCTTACCCCCCCGTAAAGGGTCCGGGTGGCAGCAAAGACAGCATGTCGTGACAACTTGTGCCATCCGAGCCCCCCATTCCGGACATGATTAATTATGCATCGTTTATTAAAAATCGAGTCGAGTAGGGTCCCGTGGCCGTGTCGACTTACAGCATCCAGCAGGGCCAAAGAATAATTTCCGCTCGGCAATGGAAAAAAGGGGAAAAACAGAAATTAAGCTCCGGAGCCTAAAGCACCCTTCAGCACCCAATAAGCCCCCCGTCGCGCGTTGCGATGCGTTTCCATCGCAACCATAACTCACAGCAAACTGACAGCCCCGAGCGAACGCTGACTGTCAGGCTGTCAGTTAGACGGCCGTCAAGCGCGAGATAAGAGGATCGAGGATCAAACGACCGCGCGAGGGAACATGGTAATCGAAAGCACAACATCCAGCCGGCAACTTTTAACACCTTTCCCCGGCTGGCCTTTCGTCCCGGCATTCCTTCCCGCTCAAAAGTTTCTCGTTCGCCCGACACGACACGGGTCCCGGTGTTTTGTATTTCCACTAGGCCTCCGCCAACGGATTTTCGGGTTCGGTGCGCGAATTTTGACTTTAGGTCCCCCACATCCCCCCGCCCGTCTAGAACCCGTCTCCCCACCCGAAAAAGGGGGGGCCAGCTTCCGGGAGTCTCGCGCACTGTGCGTTGCGGGTTAATTGCGTTTGTTTGTTTGACTTTTGGACTTTTCCCAAACCCACCGGTGGGTGGGTGGGCACACCGGGACCCCTTTCCATCTCACTTATCGAACAGCCTGGCTCCCCCCCATCCGGTTTGATGCCCCATTAGGGTGGATGCATGGAAAATTGTTTTCGGTTGTCGCGGAGTTCGCGAGTTGTTTTTTGGATTTTTTCTCCTCGTTTTTGGGAGGGTTAGTTCTAAAACAAAGCAACCGGATACGCCACGGGTGTCGGGGCTACTTAACCCTCCCCCCTGTGGGTGGGATCACAGGAACATTGCTCAAACCCACGGGCCCGTAAGAGGCGAAAGTAATGCGGGCAAACCTTTCCGGGCGACGGTTTGGGTGGTTCTTCCAGGAATACGATCCGTCTGGCTCGCTACTTGGGTCGGGTTACGACTGTAGCCCAACCGTGAGTTGGGTACCGCGCAAAGTTCCGCACATATTCCTGATGCACCCTTGAACGGTTGTAATCTGGCAGTAACACCAATCGTGTAAGATTATCAATCCGGGACACCGGGGCTCCGTGGGATTAGTGCGAGCGATAAGCTGATTAGAACATTGAAAGGCTCTGCAAATGACTTTTTGCGTATCACATTGATCAAACACGGCTCCGGTTATGTGTTCGAGAACGAGTTATTTGTCCCCAAAAGTCTCGTAAAGCTCACGGTTTTTTAGCATTACAGAACTCAGGAACTCTTTCCGCCGTGTCTGAGCCGGAAATAGCTGTATTGCTGCAGCCCTCGAATCGGTCTACGGTGAACCGAACGACTTCTCATCTGGGCTACCAAAAACGGTTCAAAACTTTGCCGGGGCAGAATGGTTGCGAAAAACTATTAAAAGCTGCGTCGGGAAACTTCTTAATAGCCTCAGCTCACTAAAAAGAAGCGTCTGTCTGTCTGTCGCGTGTATCTTTTAGAGTCTCAAAAAAGACCCAACCGATTCAGCGTCGGACGTGTCTGTCCGGACTCGTGCATAGGAGATAAAATTCATAAAACACCTTCTTTGTTCGATTTGTGGTCCCACAAAGGAACTTCCACCCATTAGTGCTCCCCAACTAATGGTTGCGTACCAACACTCCCGAAGGTGTCCATATTGGGTTTTATTGAACGTTTCATTCCACAATTCCTTCCAATGTTTGCGTCCATTCGGTCGGAAAAAAGCGGTCCAACTTTGGCGCGGCAACAATGCAACTTTGCTATCGCGAATTAGGGACTCCTGCAGGGGGGGTGAGCGGCACATAATTTCCACCAAACACTCCGCTCGCTCGAAAGCAAACGAAAAGGATCCGAAAACCGTTTAATGATCCACCTTTTCGGTGGGCCGCGCGTGTATGTGCAGCGCGCTGGAAGTTATTTGAAACAAAATATGTAAACGTGGCCTGAAAGAGAACAACAACAGCCGCAGATAATGCTACGTGAGGCAAAATTCGCCGAGCTGAGGCTAAGAAGTGGAACAAAAACATAAACACTCCGCCCCCGGGAGCCCCGGGGTGATCGCTTCATTGCTTGAAGCGTGATGTTGCGCAAATGTTGCCCGGTTGCAGCAGCTGTTCGAAGGAAAGGAAAAACCCGCCTCGGCGGTGGCCACGGGCCACAAGCGAAACGAAAACATATGCTAAACTCAAATTGTGTGCCACAAATGGGAAGCATATCATTTGAGCGCCCGGGCCCCGGGTTTTTTTTTCGGTCTGCCCCACGTTTTTCCACGCCCCACGGGCGAAAAAAGTGTCTCGCTGTACGCGGGTGGGTGTATGGCCGGGCAGGGCCGGTAATGGTAAATCACGAGGACACTTGATTCTATCGGTTCTTCAGTGGCTTTTTCGGGTGGCTGCAGGATCCCGAAGCGTGAGAACCAAAAACTAAAGCGCGGCGCCACTGGGGGAACTGGGTGGGGCCGGGTCCGGGGGCCTGCCGGACCCACACCACCCGCAGGCAGAAAATGGTGCAATTATTCGGTACGCTCCATTTAGCATATTAATAATCTACGTTTGGCACGGCACGAACCACGGCACTTTTCCTGGCGACTATTTTCCGAGCGGCTTCCGAGCGAGAGCGAGAGAGAGCGCGAGAGAGCGAACCCGTGAAGGCAACGCATATTAGTGTAGTGCCGGAGCAAAATGGCGTTGGAACCCCCCCCCGTCCCCCACCCGCACACACACGCGCTCCACACGCCGAAGGAGGACGAAATAAAAATGCTCCGCTCCATAAATATTCTGCACACAACCACCAACGCCACCGTCACCGTGCTGGTGCCTCGTCCTCGTAAGTAGTGGCCAGCCTGTAGTGCACACCCGCACACACTCGAGTGGGGCAAGAAATTTGGCCAACAATTCCGGTTCCCCCGGTTTTCGGCGCCTGTTCCGGCTCCGGGCCCGCCACCACAGATGGTGTCATTAAACTTGCAAAACCGAAAACCTTATCTACGGGCGGCGGTAGGGAGGAAGGCGGGCCATCCGGCCACAGGCCCGGTAGCAGGGCCCGGTGGTAGGAAGGAAGTGGTAATTTGTTCTAAATTTGGGCCCCTCCGCGTTTTCTTAACCGAAATCCGGAAAGCCCCCCCCCCCCCCGGAAACACCCGGGAAATCCTGGGGCAAAACGGACGATAAAACGGCCGGCTGCGGCCACACTCCACAACCCCTTTCGGCTTCGGGGTCTGTGTGACTTTCGCGCCTCCAGAGTTTGCCGGACCGGAAGCCGGACTTTGTTGAGAGTGGCCTTCGAGTGGCGCAATCGTTATGATGGCCGGACTCTGCCCGTCCGGACCGTGTAGAAGTGAACAACAAATTAAGACGGACCTCGAACCGGTGGTCGCATTCTCTCTCTCTCTCGCGTCGATTTAACATTAAACATTTCCGGCCCGTTGCATTCGTTTACGCCAGACGCCAGTAAATGAGATGCCCGGAGACCGGAGACATCTGCGACTGCCGGAACGCAAAGTGCCGGCTGGGACCGGAAGTGCATTTCGGAAATTAAATCATAACCAAGGGACGAGCTGCGAGCTGCGGGGACCTGGGGAAAGCGATTTATTTACTGAGAGGCGCAAAAAATAAAGCCAACGCTCAGGTCCTGTCGCGTTAGAACTAGGTTCGGGCAGGTCGGGCAGATGGCGTACTATTTAAAAAGGGTGGCCTCATCACTTACGGTCTGCGCTGCACAATTGGCTATTTACTACATTTTTTCCATGAGGAAGCAATTTAGGAAATGAGTTCAGCGTGTGGTCGATCAACAGTAAACCGAACGCCATTGGAGTTCCTGCAACCCGTAGAATGTTATCCGAAGTTGCACTCCGAAAGTGCACTGAGAGAGAGAGAGAAAGAGATTACCAAATGACCGTTGTAGTTCAATTTTCGACTATCCCAGTTTGGCTCCCCAAAAATAATAAAATATTAAGCTTTCGGGCTCAGCCACTGCACAACAGCCGGACAGACAGCCCGTCAACCGTCGTTGGTCACATTGTTGCGGTGCCCCGGACCACTTCGCTGCTCCGTTCGAGTGCGCTTTTCCAGCGCGCTTTTCCCAGCACCCGGGAAATGTAAGTGTGACGACCACACACATACACACCCAAACTCAGCTTCTCTAATTCCGGCAACCTCCGGCAGCCTTCTGCTCGACCGAAACACGCCGGACTGAAGCTGACATCTCGTTTGCCAAGGATTCGCATTTCAATAATTACATTCAACGAGAATAGCGCTCGATGTGTGTTTTGGCCCCCGTCTCTCCCTCTCTCTCCCTCGCTTCCTCGGCAGCAGAGTGACACTTTCCCGGCAGCCAGGGAAGTAAAGGAACCAAAAACTCTCCACACACACCCTGTTGCCTCTGCAATTGTGCTGGGTTTTGGCCACCATCGCCGCGCAGCCAAATACAAATACTCGACGGCTCGCTGGGGGTCGTCCGGAGGGGCACGTGCCGGCCAAGCTCAGGACAAACAAACCACCCCTCCACATAACGTGAAAGCAAATATAGGAGAACCACCCAGGGAGAGAGAGAGAGAGAGAGCGTAGAAAAAAGTGCCACACGAAACATAAAACTCGTCTCGAGACAAAGTTTAATTTAAACTTATCACTCACGTGGGGATATTCGCCGAGTCTGCAGAAAAGAGTTTCGGCCAACGCGACACCGACGACAAGGACGAGGACGACATCGGGCGATGTTCGAACCACGGGCTGGCTGATGGTGGTGGCGGTGAATGGTGATTGCAGCCAGAAACGGCTTGCGCCACGGAACGTGCCTGTGGAATCGACGGCCAGGACGACGACCAGAAACCGTGCCCCAGCCCGTTTGCGGGATGCTGCGGTTTCGTGTGCCGTAGCCTTCGCGCAGCAAGGCGCACCCGTTTCGGGCGAGCTTTTTGGATATTTGGCCATTCCATCGCCGGGGTGTCATAATTGGTCCGGGCGCGTTCTTTGCGCGTAAGTCGCTGCTGTCAATCTGCTTGGCATTCTCATTACGACGCCCCTCCCGAACAAGAAGGCAGACTTTTTCGCGCTTGATTAAAGAATCAGGCGGTCAACGTGTTACGGCCCGTGATTATTTCCGGAAAAAAGTTCCTCACAGTCTCACTCTCCGGAACAGATTTTCCCCTGGTTTACAGCCTTAAAATCCCCGTCAATTGAGAGGCGCTCGCGCTGACAGGACACGGTTCCGTCGTCTCTGCCAGCGGTAGTGTAGTAATGTGGCAAACGCATGATAAACGGTTCGAGTTCAGCAATAATAATAACTCACGCCACGTGGCTCCGCAAGGCGCGTGGTGGTGCGGTGAGGGAATCAAAAATGGCCGACCATTAGCCATAAACGGGGGCCCATAACTTCTTCGGCGAGAGCCTTGGAAAGTCATAAAATTTCATGAGTCTAAAAACTCAACCAAAGTTGCGGGATTTTGACGCCACCCGAACCGAACGACCGCATCAAGCGCGCATACATTATTTAGCGAACTTTGGCCAAAAAGCACCCTGCACCACCACCACCACCAAGGGTGTTGTGGACCCAATTTAATTTTGCAAACGGATGATTGAAATGTGATGGACCGTTTAATCGGCGGATCGTTGCGGTGATATAATGAAGCGATCGCGTTGAAGCGATTTTAATTCATTACTCTTCGTTCGAGAAAGTTTCCACCGATTACTTTCATTCAACTTGCACAGCCCTGAGACCCCAGCGCAAGGGACACGTTTTGGGAGAACAATTTTCTCGAAACAACGCCATTGTGGCAGTCAAACGGCCCCACTGTGCGGTGGCCAACAGTTAGCATTCTCTCGGACCGGGACAAGTGTCCGGGGCCCAGAAGCAATTTCTTCCACAAAAATCACGTACCAGCAGCACCAGCAGCACCGGTGTCCTACGTGGCATTCGCCTTGGCCGCCTTTTAGCACAATCTGTTCGTGCGGCCACACCGTCAGGCTGCCGGGTGTAACCGAGCGTCCGGAATAACGCCAGGGTTTAATTACAATTATTAAATTCTCTCCACCGAGCAGAAACCAGAGCATGCAACACGACGGCTGCATTCGTTTGCAATAAGATCGTTCTGAATGTCTTCATCCGGGGAGGATTCCGGGAACTGGCGGATGCGTTTTGCCGAAGAAGGATTACCGTTGTCATCGAAGGCGAAGGTGATGCTTGTAGGCCACTGCGGACTTCGGAACAGTGGCGGCCGGTGATAAACGATTGGACGCTTCATTCATTTCACCACACGGTAAGAAGCCATTCCGGCAGACTGGCAGGAACCCGGAGCGATTGAACTACTGCGCACCCTTGTCGTGTCCCCGAGAGAAATCTACATTGTGTCAAAGGCTGCTTCTAGTTCGCTCGCCAGCAAGCAATAAGTGGCCAAACGGCGCTGTACACAACGGTGAAGTTATTGCTCTCTCCATTCCAGGGTCCACAAGGTACCGTATCTGCTATGCAGTAAACCCACGTTTGCTACCAGAATCCGGACAAAGTTCAATTCTCAACTCACGGACCCCGCGTCACGGCAGGCGTCACCGGTAAGATAAACAGAGAGTCCCTAGATGGCCCCCGGCCCCTGGAAGACACACCGCGGGTAAAAGTTGTCGAAGAAAGAAAGAGCCATCCGGCGCCTGGCACAATGCGTCGTCGTCGTCGTCACCGAGAGGACGCCCATGCACGTCCTGGGGGCCCGGGTCCGCGAAATTCGATCCGGATCATGGCGCGTCGTAACGTTCGCGTGGTGTTGTGTTTTTTTTTCGAAGCACCGCTTTTAACCTTCCACCTTGCACTATTTATGGTAACATTTACCTAAACGGTCGGTCACAACTTTGTTACGCTCCGCTCTGTTGTGGTGGTGGTCCGCAGCCGCTCAGGCACCTCGTTGCAGCCCAACTTTCACCTCGGCCCCGTCGTACAAGTTTGGCTTCGTTTTTTCTCAACCGAACCATTTTCACATCCCGATGGATAAAGTGCTGATCGGAGTTGGTGGATAAAGTTCTCGCTATCAGCGCCCCACTATGCTCCGATGGTCCGGCGAGCAGGACGCGCCCGGGACACCCACAACACGGGGGGCCGCAATTGATGCCGGGCATTAGTATTGATGTTTCACTCGTAAGTAGTTTTCTGCTTACTTTTTCCCACTCGCCTTTGCTGCGGAATTTTCCGACTTTGGGTGCCGGTGTGCTTAGGACAAGCTGCTTTCGGGTTTTCCCTTTAATCTAGCGTTTGATCGAGCGACTGATCGTGGGGTGGTATCGGGATCCTGATTTTTTTTTCTCAGCCAACCGGAAGAGCTTACGGAGAAAACTTTCCCAGCACCAACAGAGTTGGTGGTCCCATGTGCTGCTGCACATGTACTTTTCCCGTGCCCCGGTCACAGCCGCTGCAGAAGGCCAGTCCGTTCGGAGTCGAGATCCTTCTTGATTGAAATTGATCGATCTATGCGCGGCAGAGTACATCACAGCTAAGCTACTGTTGCGATGATTTATGGAAAATAATATTTTTACGAAGAATTTCCCTAAGTACGTTCTTCGGAGATTAATCTATTTCAGTGGCACTGTCAATAAGTTAGATTGCAGGGCAAATCTCTCGGTGATTTTGACGGGAAGCAATTATATTTGAAAATATGATTTGTTGCCTGATTTAAAATTGTCCAGAAGCAGAATAATTTTACTTTCATCCGGGAAGAGGCCATTTTCAATTTTAATGCCACATCATCAGGTGTAGCGATTCGTCCATAGATTATCCTACGCTCGACCAATTTATCGGTTCCTATGCGTTCGTACGTTCGAACCCTGACGATTGCAACATCATGAACGAAAAGCTTTAAGTTGGTGATAATACGGCTCTGGCTGTTCTAAACGATAAAATTAATAGCTTTCAGGTGTATATGGAAAACAACATCCGTTGTGCCAGTCATGGGGCTTTGATTGGCTCAATTAAACCGCTCCATTTGATTGATTCGACTCAGATCGTCGAGACCAGTTTTGATGAGTCTGTTGGAAAAGCCTTAACACTTCATCAGTGAACCCAATAAACGTTTCCAATTCTCAACGGGAAGCATTATTATCACGAGCCCAAAAGCGTATTCTTTGTCGTTAGTTATCTCGCTCTAAACCATTACTTTTTTAAGGATGCATATAACAAGCAGATATAATATGGATCAATACGACTTACTTACATTTTTGCTTCCTGTCTGTGGTGCGCCATTGTTCCGTGCTCCAGATCTTTAAGAAAACCACGGAAGTGACTCTATTCACCAGCAACTATTTTGTTTCCACTTCAAAAGACCAAACCACTGACTACTAAGATCGCCTTCAAATGAAACACGGAATGGCATGATTTATGATTTGGTCCTGGTTCGCTCTTCTCACAAAAATCGACGCGATTTGTCACACGATCTTACAAGTACTTGCATCAAATCAAAAGCTAAATAAGTAACACTTTTGCACGATTCTGGAAACATTTTTAAATTGTCCTGTAATTTTTTTCCGTTAAGCGGTGTATAACAGTTGATTCACTGTGGTGAATATAAAGTCCGAACGTCAAGAATCATCACAACAGCGAAACGTCAAACTCTGAACTGAACGTACGAGAAAATATAATATTCGGCGGAGGTTTTTTCCGTTTTTCCGCATTTTCCGCACCGCGCAACTTAAAGTGTAAGTGATTTTCATTCGCTTTTCGTCACTCGCGGTTGCTGCTACCCGTTTCCACTGTTAGCGTGCTCTTATAACATTCCGTAGCGTTCGATTTTTCGTAGTTTTCTTACGTAATTGCTCCTCCGCCGGGTGGTTGCTCACGGGCCATTGTTTTGATTGTTATTGTGGTTCTTCATTTATCTCCAGTCCCGGCGAATTCGCAACACTGCCATCATGTCCGGCGTGTTCCGTATCGGGGTTCGGCTGGTGCAGGGAACGTCAGCGCTGGGAGCTGCTCCCAAGCCGTTCCTGACTGCCGTGCGAAACATTTCCGGCAAAACTTTGCGCGGCTCCAAGCTGAGCAAACCAAAGCCCTTCCCGTACATGGAAAAGGAATACACGGCCTGGAACGCGTGTATCGATGTGCTGACGAAGAACACGACCAGCCGGTTCGACGAGAACACCAAGGTTCGTTCGAAGCCTATTCTGTGACCAGCGAGCCAAAGAACATGTCTGTTTCCGTCGTAGGTTGTCGTCGTTGAAGGTCCCATCGCTGCCGGGAAATCGGCCTTCGCCAAGGAGTTGGCCGCGGAGCTGGAGATGAAATACTTCCCGGAACCAACGCTGGACAACTATTACATCAATCCGTACGGTTATGATATGAGGCAGCTCGATCCGAAACTTCCTCCGACAATGCAGAGCTTCGATACGGCAAAGTTCCTGCAGGACCCAACCCATTTCAATGTGGCCACTTTTCAGATGCGTATGCTGGTGGAACGTTTTTCGCAGTACATCGACGCGCTGGCACATCTTTTCAGCACCGGCGAGGGAGTCGTGCTCGATCGATCCGTTTACTCCGACTTCGTGTTCGCCGAGGCAATGTTCCGCAACGGATACCTCTCAAAGGGGGCGCGCTCCGTGTATTACGACGTGGTGAAGAACACGTTCTGCGACCTCATGAAGCCGCACCTTGTGATCTATCTGGACGTGCCAGTGAACGTGGTGAAGGATCGCATCAAGAAGCGAGCGCATCCGAATGAGGTCGGATCGAAAGCGCTCACCGATCAGTATCTGAAGGATATGGAGTCCATCTACAAGCAGCAGTATCTGAAAGACATCGGAACCCACGCCGAGCTGCTCATTTACGATTGGTCGGATCACGGTGAAACCGAGGTTGTCGTCGAAGATATCGAGCGAATCGATTTCGATCGGTTCGATAACGACGACCCGAAGATGCGCGACTGGGTCATGGAGAACGAGGAGGATTGGACCGAGGCCCGCTGCCGGTATATGGACAAGCCGAATCTGATGAACTCGTTCAATGTGCCGCGCTTCGACGTTCCCGAGCTGACGGTGGCGCCGGACGATTTCAAGGCGTGGTACGATGTGTGGTTCTCGGCCCCGGGCATGCAATACCGGAAGGGTTACAACGCGGAGTGTGGCGACACCGGCATCCTAACCAAGACAAAGGTGGATCTGCGCAACACTCTGTAGAAAACAGACAACCCGTTCCGGACCCGTTCCTTGAGTCAACCGGGAAACAAACCCCAATCCATTATCGAAGGTGCAGTCTAATAAATTAAATTGTAAATTACAATAAACCTTACGTTTTTAAATGGTTTATTGACGGAAAGCTCATCACTTAGCAAGCTTCCTGCGTTTGGCGTCGCTGGAGGTAGCGTTCTCGAGCGGCTTCAAACACATCTCCAACCGTCCGCTTTTTCCAAATATCAACGGGCGGTGGTTTCGGCTTTTTGGCGGCCGGTTCTTCAGCCACAGTTTGTTCGTTCTCCGACCCATCCTTGGATTCGCCGGTTTTGCCATCAGTGGTGGGTGATTCCTTCGAATGTCCATTGGATTCTTCTTTCTTCACATCTCCCTCTTCCTTGTTGCGATCCTCACCCTTGCCACTATCTTCTTTGCCATCGGAAGATTCATCACCACTGTCTGAATCGATGCTAAAGTCCGAGTCGGCATCCAAGTTGGACTGTAAGTGTGTCCGCTCCTTCGGTGCCGTACTTTCCGACTGATCCTCATTCTCATCGTCCGATTTACGTTTCCGGTACTTCCGGCCACGTTGGGAGCTTTTCAATGGAATAGTTTTCTCTTCCTTCTCCACAGGTTTTTCAGGTTCCGGAACGATATCTTTCTCTCCCTGGTCATCTTTCTCGTCGGAAGTTTTTGTCTTTTGCTCGTAAATGTGACGATAGAAGCCATCCAAATCGGACTGCTTGGTAACGTCGCCGATCGCTTCGAGGTACTCTTCGCGCTGTTCGCGTTCCTCCAGCTTTTTCATCTCCTCCAACTTGGCCCGATAGGCTGACGTCACGAACGACTCCTTATCCTTAAACTGCTCGCCCTCTGCCTCGCGCTCTTTCTGGACCTGCCGTTCAACACGACGTTCCTGTTCCTTCTTTCGCCGTTCCGCAGTTTCCAGAAGCTTCTCGATGTACTTTGGTTTCCGTTCTTTCGCCTTTTCCTTCCCTTGGCCGGAAGTTTTGTCTCGCTGCTCCACAATCTCGTCGTACACCTCGTCATACTGGAAGATGGTGGGGTCCTCCGCTATGGCTTTCTTCTGCATCGCTTCCGCCTGGCGCTTCTGGTTAGCGCCGAGCTCTATCTTCACCTTGCCCGTCCCATCACCATCGGAATCGGAATCGCTCGCGAACGCTGCATGCTTTTTGGTCTGCCCCGACTCAGCGCCACGCTCTATCAAACCGTACCTAAAAGAAAACAGAGATTTCTCAATGGGTAAAGCCGAAAAACACCGATAAAACACATTACTTCTTGGACATTTTCAGGCAATCTTCTCTCCGTCGCTTGTAAACAAACCCTACAGGCTAAATTTGGTGAGAAACTTTGACGTCGGCTTCTGCGCACTGTTTTTCGAGCAGATAGCGAATATCACCGCGCTCGATTTGGAATAGAAATAAATACAATCCTTTGATGTTTCAGATTGTAAAGCGAACAGTTTATGAAATGAACCTCCTAACAAATCAGAAAACTTTATAAGATTAAGCTTTAGAAGATTAAACTAATATTCGATACAATCTTTACGACAAAATCAAACCGCCAATTCACCACGCTGCTCGACAGCTGATTCGAGCTGCTGGAACAACGGCACTTCACGACGGACCTGTCAAATTACATAAGGTGATTTTCTCATTCTCGCCATTGGACGGAGGATCGTAGAAAGGTATTTTGTCCGGTGTATTTTCGTCGTTTGGAACTCTCGCGATGGCTTCCCGTCGTATCGCCCAATCGAGCATCAACTGGGCCGCACTGGCCGAGCGTGTGCCGTCGAACCAGAAGGCCAACCTGGCTGCCTTCAAGACGAAGAGCGACAAGTATTTGCGCAGGTTAGTGAAACTTTGCGGGTTTGCGTAAACCTGTCATCGGGTCGCTCGGAGTGACCTGACCGTGGAACTGTGCAGTGTTTCGTAATCGACTTGGATTTCGCCGTACCCCTTCCAGTGTCACGGCCAACCCCGAAACGGCACCGAAGATTGATTGGGCGTTCTACAAGAAGCATGTCCCCGTTGCCGGCATGGTGGACAAGTTCCAGAAGGCCTACGAAGCGCTGCAGATCCCGTATCCGGCCGACAACGTATCCAAACTGGTGGAGGCGCAGGAGAAAGAAGTGCAGCAAGAGATTGCCAAGTTCGTCAAGGAATCGGAGGCACGCATTGCCGGTCATCAAGCCCAGATCGCTACCCTGAAGTCGCTGCTGCCGTTCGAACAAATGACCATGGAAGACTTCAAAGATTCGTTCCCCGATGTAAGGCGACGGGTGGAGTCCGGAATCAATGATCAGCATTTACATACTTTTCTGTCGGTACATTACAGCAAGCTGTGGATTCCGTCAACCATCCAACGTTCTGGCCCCACACTCCGGAGGAGCAGGAGCCTGGTGCACCGAACGCTGAGCCTCACCACTAAAGTTATCCGAGTGTACAGTAGCACGGTCGTTAGTGACACAAGGTATCGCTGCTACCGGCGCGTATCCGGAATAGAAATAAAGCAGTCTGAAGTTTACTAACTCCCCACACAACACGAACAATGGAATCTACGGCGAGAAAGAAAACACTTCCACAAGCAATTGATGTAACAGAGAAACGTGAAGCGCATTTATTGCTCTTCCGCTGGATCACCGTCGGGGCTTCGCTTCCTTTTCCGAAGGTTTACCGCTATTTCGGTCGACCGGATGTGGACCTGTTTCTCCTGCATCCAATCGTCGAACTGTTTGTTCGTTTTACAGCCCTCACTGAACAGCAGCCGCTCCATGAACTCGAACTTGCTGTTAACGTTTAAGCTTTCGTTGCCCACATTCTGGCACAGATCTTTCAGTCCTTTCAGCCGCTCCTGGGCCGTGGTAAGAAGCATTTCCGACACACTGTTCGCAGTGTCGAAGCGCGTCAAATACATACCCAGCTCGTAGTAGAATTTATTCAATGCTCCCAGCTCAACGTAGTTCGCATCGGCCTTGTAGATTTCTTTGTACGCCGCACTATAAATGTCCGGTATTTGTGTCCTGAAAAGGGGGCCATCAATAAGGTGTTGTGTAAAGTGTCGCATTGGAGTACTTACTCAAAATGCGGGTTCCTCTCGTCTTGCTGCAAAACCACCCACAGCGGCAGTTCCATCGTGTGGTCACTCGACAGGTTGGAGGTCTTCTCCGAAGGGTCCAAAAAGCCTGCAACGTGTGAACGTGAATTCGTGCCATTCGAAGCAAAGTGTACCCCGATCTTACCCATCATATACAGATCCTGTAGCGTGCGACATGGTACGCGTTCCTGGGTGACCGTAATATCGTCCAAACTGTAATAATTCGGTACGTAACTTGGGCCATTCATCGTCAGATCCCGGCAAACGATTGTTTATCCAAATGCGAGTTGTTTTATCTTCACTTTGCGCTTTTACGGTGCCGTTTACCACTCAGCTGTTCGCTCCTGCACTGCACATGCACCATTCAGGCTATCTTTTCTGTGCCTTTGAAGACAAGCACGTCGGCTAGCCCACAACACAGTCTGCTATGAAGGGGCAACTGCGGGATACGAGGCACGACACGAACAGCATGACGGCTGTTTTGACAGCGCTCGACAACGGTGTGCTCTCGCAGATTCTCGCATTTTGTGTGTTACCAGCGCTCGAACAGTCGTGGCGTGGTGGAAAGACGAGTTTTGCGTGTGCCAATCCACAGAACCTCAGGAGATAGAAAAAAAATCGGTGCCACCTTCCGCCCGCTAATTCCACCGAACTGTAGCACGAACGGCATTTCCATAGACATTGTAAACAGCATTTCCCCGACTGATACCCGATCTCATATCTTTGGCCACGCGTGGCGAAGCAAGAAGCAAGGGCAAATTACATTACACACTGCGCCACCCACCACGTGTTTGTGAAGCACCTTTGGGAAGCATAAAAGGAGGCTTGAAACAGTGGGCATCGTAACGCAACACAGCCAAACGCCGGTAAACAAACCATGGAGAACGGTACCAACGGAATGCCGGCCACCCTGATGGACGGATATTCGTGTGAAGAACTGTTCCTCAAAAGCGACGGTCTGACGTACAAGTAAGTGTGTTGCCTAGCAGCGCGGTGGACCACGAAGAGGCTTGGAGTCGTCATGGTCCCCGCCGCCCGTTCCCGCAGCCCTCGAGCGAACCATATGTTTTGACTAAATGCTTTATTTTTATTGCGCTTGGCAATCGTCTTGCCCGTCCGCTACTGTGTGTCCCCTCAGTGACTTCATCATCCTGCCCGGGTATATTGATTTTACTGCCGACGAGGTGGATCTGGCTTCCCCGTTGACGAGGAAAATTATGCTCAAAGCGCCGCTCGTTTCGTCTCCCATGGATACGGTCACCGAAGCCGACATGGCCATCTCCATGGCGGTAAGCATAATTCACGCTCAGCTATTGCCTTCTCGCTTCTAGCCCCATATGGCACCCATCGCCACCACGCAAATCAATAATGCCATTAGCATCGCTATTTTCTGCGTCGCTTGTACTTGTTGCGCGGGGCACTGTAAAGGTTTCCCACAATCGGCAGGAAGCCGCATAAGGAATGTAACGCCTTACAAAGTGTCTCATGCAACACTTTTTTTCTGCTGCCATCCTTAGCTTTGCGGCGGTATCGGCATTATCCATCATAACTGCTCGCCCGAATATCAGGCGAATGAGGTGCACAAGGTGAAAAAGTACAAGCATGGCTTCATCCGTGACCCGCTCGTCATGGGACCGGAGAACACGGTGGCGGACGTGCTGGAGGCGAAGCGTAAGAACGGATTCACCGGCTACCCGATCACCGAGAACGGAAAGCTCGGAACGCGTCTGGTGGGCATTGTGACATCGCGCGATATCGACTTCCGTGAGCATGACGTCGAGCTGAAGCTAAAGGATATTATGACCACACTGGACGACATGATTACGGCCCCGAACGGGGTGACGCTCCAGGAAGCGAATCACATCCTCGAGAAGAGCAAGAAGGGAAAACTGCCAATCGTGAACACGAACGGCGAACTGGTGGCACTGATCGCCCGGACCGATCTGAAGAAAGCGCGCAGCTACCCGAATGCTTCGAAGGACAGCAACAAACAGTTGCTGGTCGGAGCAGCAATGGGGACGCGCGACGAAGACCGGTCGCGGCTCGAGCTGTTGGTTCACAATGGCGTGGACGTGATCGTGCTCGATTCGTCGCAGGGCAACTCCTCGTATCAGATCGAAATGATCAAGTTCATCAAGCACACCTACCCGACGCTGCAGGTGATTGCCGGGAATGTGGTGACACGATCGCAAGCCTTCAACCTTATCCAGGCCGGTTGCGATGCACTGCGCGTGGGCATGGGCTCGGGCTCAATCTGCATCACGCAGGAGGTGATGGCATGCGGTTGCCCTCAGGCAACGGCCGTCTACCAGGTCAGCAAGCTGGCTCGCCAGTATGGCGTGCCGGTGATTGCTGACGGTGGCGTGCAGTCGATCGGACACATCATGAAAGCGCTCGCGTTGGGTGCGTCGGCCGTGATGATGGGTTCACTGCTGGCGGGCACTTCGGAAGCACCGGGCGAGTATTACTTTAGCGAAGGTGTCCGACTGAAGAAGTACCGTGGTATGGGCAGCCTGGAGGCGATGGAGCGGAAGGATGGCAAGGGAGCGGCCAGCTCGCGCTATTTTCACACCGAGATCGAGAAGCTCCGCGTAGCGCAGGGCGTCAGTGGCAGCATCGTCGACAAGGGCTCGATACTGCGCTTCGTACCGTATCTGCAGTGCGGACTGCAGCACAGCTGCCAGGATATCGGCACACGTTCCATCAGCAATCTGAGGTTCGCTTAGTCACACAGGTGTCTCGCTAGTTCAACGGCCTAACACCAAACGGTCCTTTATTGCTTTCAGAAAAATGATCTACAGCGGGGAATTGCGGTTCATGAAGCGTACCCACTCGGCCCAGCTCGAGGGCAACGTCCATGGCTTGTTCTCTTACGAGAAACGCCTCTTCTGAGATCAACCGAACGGCCAGGAGCATTCGTGAGCTGGAAGCTACTGCTGATTGCATCATCATAACCCGTCGAAATTCTGTTCCTTTTGTGGTGTGGGGCCAGGGCAACTTGTGCGCCCACGAACACAGGACCCGAGCACCAACTGGCACATTGGCACTTAATTGTAACAATGGAAAAACCGATTTTCAAACTAGCATTAAGCTCATTAGGTTTTTTTGGCGGCGACAGTGTATAACATCTTGGGCCACTCAAATCGAAATGGCCTTGTCTGCCAGGAAAATTACTTAGTAGTGTCGTAAGCATCGATGTAAGGGAAAGATTGCAGACAACTTTTTTGTACGTACGTTAGGAGAAACAATCAAACCGTTTTAGAACTATATTTATTGGAAGTGTACCAATTATGGAGTCAAAATTATGTGCAGCCCGTAAGATTGTCTAATTCGTTGTTCTGTCGAACAAGTTGCAAAATCATGGCCTTAGGCTAAGTGCGTAGAAAGGGCCACTTGTGCCACATCCGTTGTGGCGTATCGAACGCTTCGAAAATTAATTTTTGCGCAAAGTGACACTTTAAGATAAGGGAGCCCCTCCGATAAACCTCCGACGTTTGACTGTTGGTGGCTACATTCCTCTCCACTAGTTTGTGTTATGTCCATTATGCTACCCCAAAACAAGGCAAAATCAGTGAGACCGAACCGATCCCAAAAAGAAAGGAGCCGGTACTGCTTAATGTTTTTTTTCTTCTCGTGCGCTAACTACTTTCCTGGAGTCCGACTTAACTAACTTTAATGTTGTGCGCTTAACTTAATTCGCCAGTCCGGGTGCTCTATCGGAATAGAAATAAAACACACACGGCATAAACATACGTCACTATTCGGCCACAAAAGTTGATTTAAACAGGTATTTTAAAGTGAATGGAAAGTGTTTTTGTTACACGCAACGAAATGAATGTTAAGCAGGTAGCAAAGTTGAGTAAAATCTGTGAAAGAAAATGAACTAATAAAGTATGTGAAATCGAAGCTGATTGTTTGTATTCAACGTTTGAGTAACTTAAACAACTAAACGCCAATATCGTGACATAAAAAGATAAACATTCATGTTTTTTATCTCGCTTATTATAAATTTTGGAACAATGAAATGAAAATTCGTTGCAAATACAACAATGACGTTCAATTTGCATTTAAATGATCCAACTAACGATGGTCGCTTTTTTAGAACAACGCCATTTACTCGCAATATTTGCCGCCATGGGATCGTGTAATTTATTTTACATTAAAAAAGGAGAAATAAAAATGCCTGTGCTGCCGTTTCCAATTCCAATAGATGGATTTTGAGCAAAAAGTGAATCTGTTCACAATCCAGCAATCAATTTTCTTCTCAATTATTGCTGGCGTACGTTGTCGTTGTTGTGCCGGGGAAAAATAAATAACCGCAACCGTCCCCGTTGGCCAGCACTTTCACCCGCCGCGCTCCGCGGGCATAAACAATAGACGAAGTGTTTGTGTATGAGAGAAAGCGAGTGAAATGTCCTCGGAACGCCAACGAACACACCACGCTAACCGAACAAACGAAAATCCGTAATCTCCTGCGTGTCCCGCGTGGTTGACTGTGTCTAGATGTGCCGTCAAGCGTGGCTTGTAATTTCACGAAAGGACAACGCGCCGGGCTTCACGTTTCTCGTTGATCGATAAAAGTTGATTGAGTTGTTCGAAGCCAAACCGACGCCCACCGCTGACTCCTTCTTCGCTGCGAACCGAGGCGGACTGGAGCTTCGAGATCATGTGCTGATTTGTGCTCTGTGGTGACACCCATTGACGTCGCCGAGAGCCGAGCCACGAAGCCCCCCCAACGCGAAAGCCATAATGGGGTCCCTCTTGGCGAACTCATCAGAACCGGCACCATTACTATCCTGCGAAGCACGAAGAGGAACACCGTTTTCCCGCTTTTTTCTCCCGATCCTTCGCTTCCATCAAAGCTCATTTCCAAAAATATACACATTCCCCAACGGCCATCATCGATTGGCAGCCAGGTTGATTATTGGGCCAGGATAGGGCTCCCGCGACGGCTCTTTGGTGTGCTCTCTCGACTTTCGGCGTCCTGGAAGCCAGAACGGATTACTTGTGTGGCGTGTGAAAAGCCATGAATTATTCGCCATCCAATCAATTCCGGCGACGGAGCCGACGGATAGTGACAAATCCTGTGCGAAGCACGGAAAACTAATTGATCCCCGCTCGATAGGTGTCGGAGTGATCGACGCTCTAATGATCTCGAGTAGTCCACCTATTTCAAGTTTCGGCAGGGCGTTTTTTACCGACGTTGTAATTTTTAATCCAATTTCGTTATTCCAAACATCTGTTAAAACACATAAAAATGAAGTATGGGTTTTTTTAACAGAAGTACTGACCTAGGCTTGAGAGCGGTTGCATGGCAATTAAAGCTTATTCACTATGAAAAAACATGAAATTGCGTGCATTCACAATTTATTATAATGATTAAAAGATGAAAGTAGCAATAAAGGATAAACATTAATTAAGAGAAGCTTGGATTAACCGGTTGGCGTAGGCAAAAACGAAACTTATTATGTCGAACACCTTTTGTTGGCAGTTGCCGCGAACCTTCGCTCGTTTTGCCACACTAAAACAATACTCTTGATACTTTTTATACTGGTAAGAGTTTTGCGCCATCTCTTAATTAATGATCAGCTCACCGTGCGTTATCCATTTTTTTTTATGAACAGCGCACTTTGCGATCATCAAATGATCAGTTGTTTCAAAATTAATTTATGTGTGAGCAGCTTGTGGATCTACTTTTCTGTTTCCTAAAGATCCTCGGAACAAGGAAACATCAAGCAAATCGTGTAATTTATTCGTTCCGAACCGAAATTTCACAAGCTAAAACTATGAACCTTTCGAATTAAGACATTCATTGTGCTATTCTGTTATTTTCATTCGAAATTTTATGTTTCGATGAGGCAAACGATTTTAAAAATCTAATATTAAGATCATTCGATCATTCACTAGCTCAGGCTCAGCTCAGGTTTCCTAAAATGAATGCATATACCATCTTTGCAGCCCTTTCAAACAGCCTTCCTGGCGTAAGACGTTCTGTCGATGTCCTTAAAGTGTCTTCAAGCCCCGTTGGGCCTATCGGAATATTCCCGCTACGGGGAAGATCGCTTTCGCTCCTTCTATTCTCCACCGCTTCCAATTAATTAAATATTCATAGCTTTTCAGATATTCATAGCATTGACCACATCAAAGACCACGTGTCACACGTCAGAGGCACGTCAAAAGTGCGTCCATATGGCTGCCACGAATTATGGCCATGTCCTGTATATCCTTTCGGCCCGAAATGCTTATCGTTTGGGTGTGCGGTTCAAGTTTTAAATGTAAAACAGGACCACGTGGACGGAGATAAATCAATTCCCAATAACGTTCACAGCCGTAAACGACCGTAGTCAAAGCACGGTCCAGAGAGCCCATCGGCCCATTGCCGAATGCGGCAACGAGAAACAGCAACATTTTGATGAACATCAAATGAAATAAATCAGCCTCTCGTTATTATTCACCCGTACACCGCCGGACCGCCGTGTCCTCGGCCGCCGGAGGATGCTGCCGTTCCGCGAATGTAAAATGTGGTCCCTCGGAGAGCCCCCGGAAGCTATTGCACGGATGTTGGGGGACGAAATACGACACGAAATCCACGGAATGCGATGGCGACACCTGAATATTGTAGCGGCGACTGTTTTCCCGTGTTTCCCGTGGTTGGTTTCGTTTGTTTTATTTATGATTTTTTCGGTGCGGTCACCGATCCTATCGATGCTGTCCTGGTCCTGCTGGTAGTAGTCGTCGCCTGGGGAACGAGATGACCTCATTCGTTATTCGCCGGGACCGTTGCCGGAACCGTACCGATAATGAAGGTGGCGCTACGCTACAGTCCTCTACCCGAATTCTGAACAGAACGCACATTACAGCTATTAGAGGAAAACACGAAAAATAGTTTTTGATAAGCTGGGGAACTATTATCGGATTCACCTTCTCGTCGATTCATCTCTCTCCATGTGTCCTCGAAGTATCTGTGTAATAGGAGATCATAAGCCACACAGCAGGAAACATTTTGCAAATATTATTGCATAACTTTTGGCGCTTTTCTAACAAACCCTTATCCGTGCTTTTTGGAGTCGGATTCTTTAGTTTATTAGACTTACAAGGTCGTACAAACTTGAGTACTCGCAGTTGGGTGTTCCGCATCAAACCCGGCCGACTGCCGACAAATTCGGTGGCTCACTGTGCCTGGCCCGAATGGCAAACACCGCGCATACAACGTAACGGGGACCGATCGGGGCCGTAAACCGAAAATGGGTAAGCAACATCATCATCCCGGCCCGAGCAGATCCTTACCTTTAACGGTTTGTTGGCCGGGTCTGTCGAAGAAAATTATCCGCCAGGGAATCATCGGGCCACGCGAGCGAAAGAGCAAAGTGTCTCCAAAAGTGTTTGGCCGTGCCGTCCGTGGTGGGGCTCTAAGCCTTACTTTCCCGCGGGTCTCACGCTGCGGACCGATTCGCAGGATCCAATTTTTCCTCCCATTTGATGCTGTTGCTGCTGCCGGCGGCCGAACCCGGATCGGCTGTCGAACAACACCACACACACCCACACACACCCACAGCTCATCATTGTTGTCGACACCGGTGTGCGCGTGTGCGTGAGGGTCCCTTAAACGTGCTGGAGCATTATCCTTGTTGAAAACTCAACACCCCACCGTTTATCGTGCCGGATGGGGGGCCTCACCCGGGGGCCCACCGTGGGTCGGACGGAAAGGACGAGAAAGGACAACCCAACAAGCACAGGGGGCCAGAACTGAAAAAAGGGAACCCGCACCGAAAAGGTCGCTCGGCGAGAGAAGGTCCTTTGGAACTCCCTCGGCTCGGATGGTGGGAAATGCGCCCCGTACGTGTCCGTACCGCGTGTGTATGTGTGCCACGGCCCACGGACACGGTTGGTGTGGGCGTGCGTGAGGGAAAAGCGCGGGCGAGCGAATAAAAACCCTCGCCGTTCGCTGCGCTCGGCCGGGGAGTGAAAGAGATAGTAACCCGATCCGGTGGGTAGCACGGGGCCGGCTTGCGGTGTTGGTGGTGGTAATAACCAATCTATATGCATAGATTTTTCCACCAGCCCTCGGCCAGCTCGACGGACTCGACGGAAGGACCCCCAGCCAGCCAGCCAGCCACCGGGAGGACCAAGGCTCGCCGAGGTGTCTCGGCCGTTTCGTGTTCGGGTGTGCCTCGGACGTGTACGAGGGGGATGCGCCCGAGGCTCGAGATGAGACCACCTCAGCTCCCCCCCGACGTCCTCACCGCTGTCCCAAGGATCGAGTGTTCGTCCGCCCCGTGGGGAAATCGTGGAAAATGTGTGCCATTGTACGTGTGCCCGCTCGTCCGTGTTGGTGTGTTTGGGCAAAAAATGACCAAACGAGTGAGCGAGAAGGCAAGAGTGTGTCGCCCGTGCCCGATCCCTGAAACTGACTCAGGGAGCTCAGGGCAGGCAGGGATTATGGCAGGATCTGCCGGCGGTTGTCGGCCGGGTGGAGGCACAGGGGAACGAACGAACGACGGGGACAGGATGGTAACGGATGAATGAGTCGTAGGAGCAGCAGCGGGCGCAGTGCTCCAGAATGCTATTTCTGTGGTGGCGCCGTAGAGAGAGAGAGAGACCGAAGGAACGGCCGGGGTAGGTGGCCCAGGGAACGGTTGGCTGCAGGGGACGTCGCAATCTGATTCGGGCAGGGCGGGCAACCAGGGGCGGGAGGCCACCGGGGGGCGGTGGGCGATGAGCGTACATTCTATTTTGTGATGGAATAAAATTTCATCTCCGTGGCCACCTGGCGGCGACCGAGCGAACCAAAGGCCCGGCAACCGAAACCGAAAACCGTGCGCCGTGTTCCGATCCACCTAGTGGTGCCGGGGACACTGTGGCTGTAGCTGGTTTGCAGCTGAATTTTCAAACATTGGTAAGTGTATAAGGAACGCCTCTTAGATTGCCCTATATTTCTAAAACTATATATTACGAAAGTTTGCTCAAAAGTACGGCGTAAAAAGTTCACAATTCTTGTGGTAGCTTTGATTTTTTGGAACATTTCAAATTCCCAATTTAGATATCGGCAATCCGCAAGGCACCGTTTCGTATGAACCACGCCTAAAAGTATGCAACACTCATTTCGCAATATGTTACCTCTCGGTATGAGATGTTCTCCTTTAATTTGTGAACATTTCTGAACAGAAGCTTGAGCCCTGAGCTGAAGCCTTATATTTTGCAGTTACATTCAAATGAATGATTCATTCTGGGGTATCAGTAATACTTTTAACAGAAAATATAAAACACCATTTCATTTTTTTGAACATTTCGCTTATTCATCGACCATTTTATGAAACTAAAGCCAACCTTCATTCGTTCACAGACAACGTGACCGATTCTCCAAATCCTACCGAAACCGAATTGGCAAAGTGTCGACGAGTGCGGTTCACTGCCTGGGCCCTACAACTAGGCCCTTCTTTAGGCCCCTTTAGGATTAATATGTTACTCTCCACGAGGACGCGGACAGAGAGAAGGACAGAAAGAGAGAGACAGCGAGAGCTCATGATGGCACATCATCAGTCGGTGGCACCACATTAAAGCTAGCGCGTTATCAACATTTTGGAGGGCATTTCATACCACCCCCCAGCGACTTTCCTCGGCCCACGACGCCGTGCAAAAACAAAAGGAAAAGAAGCATCAATTTACAATTGCCACCGTCGTCGTCGTCGTCGGAGGCGAGTCCCATTCGCGTTGGCAGCAGCTTTAAACCGTGCGGAATGGGGTCCTAGAAATGCCTAGGTGCCTTTCGCAAGTCCGCCCAGAAGATGATGATTTTCCATTTTTCTCGTCCCGTCCCGGAGTCAGGGACAAAAAAAAGGGACAAAGAAAATCGCTCAACGACCAGCGGAACCCGCGTGACCCGGCGACAGCAGCATTATGTTGTATGCGCCAAACCTGAAGTTGGGCCGACCGAACGGGGCTGTTGGGCAGCGAGGAGGGGCGGTTGGTACATAAACCAGTGGCATTATGTTTTCGTGGTGCGCGCTGGGCGCTGGGTGGATCGAGGATAATGTTGAGTTAGGTAATAGGGCACCGCCACCGGCGCCACCTTCAAACCGTCCGCCACATCCAGCAACCGAAGCGTGGACCTTCTTGGGGACCAGGAGAATTTCATCGTACACTTTATGCTCGAATTTGTCTCTCTATCAAACTCTCTCTCTCTCTCGCTGCCTCACTCGGCTCTCGGTGCGCAGTTCTTGCTTTTGGACGCCATCTTAATCTTAGGGTACTTCAATCCGTATCCGTACCGCTTATCCACCCTCCGGGATCCAGGACCGCGCGGATTGAAAGTTGGAGCACGAAGACAGTGGCACGCTCTCTCCCTCTCGCTCGTTCAGAGAGAAAGAGAGAGAGAAAGCGTTCCTCTTTACGCAGAAGCGCACATCCGCGCCCGGTCCACGCTGTTGCTGTTTTATGCTGTTTTACATAAATTATGTCTAACCTTTCTCTCGCCGCCACCGCACGTTTTGCCTTCTTCTTTCCATGCTCGTGCAGCTCTTCTTTCTTATGCTACTTTCCATCTTCCGACACTCTCTAACTGTCGTTTCTCTTCCTTCGCTCGCTCCGGTTGCCGTTTGTTCCTTCGAAGTTCTTTATTGTCCCTTCCTGTTCGTTGTTTTTCCTTTTCCATCGCCTTTTCTTTTCGTCTTTCTAGTTTTGCAAGTCACTTCACCATCTCTTTTTGTCTCTTCCCCCCTTCTGGCCACCCCGGCGACTTCCCTTTCAACGGGTGTGGATTTACGTGGCCCACGATGGCTCGCCGTTCGTCGAGATTTCCGAAATCGAAACCACACGGAGCACACGGAGAAAATGGCCGGGGTCGCTGTTTTCGGGCGCACACTTATCCTTGATCTTAAGATCCTGGTGCCCGGCCGGTGGCCCCGTGCCATAATTTACCGACCCGACACGACGGCATCGACGGCCCCTCACCAGCAGCCAGCGTCCTCTCCTGGGCGGGAGGAGATAAATTAAAGCACCCGAGAGTTGCACGGCACAGTTAATGTTTTGCACTAAAGTACCGCACCAAACGGCTTTAACCGGTCGCCGTCGTCCTCGTTGTGGGTTTAGGGCACCGTCTCCGGCGTTAGTAGTATCTGGGACTTTGGGATTATTTAGTGCACGGACCGAGTCGACGCCGCTATCAACGGGGCCCCATCATCCCAGCTCCCGGGTGGAGGTCCCGGAATTCAAATTAGGTGCAATCGCGGGGCCCTTTCGGGCAATCAGATTGTGGTGTGCAGCCGGATCGCGCACACGCAAACGCCGAAGGGATCGTTTGAAAATTTCGATTGAACAATCAACGTGCATCAGCGATTGCTATGCTAATGCTGGCCGTCGTCGTCGTCGTCGTCCTCATCCTGGTCGTCGTCGGTGTCGTTGTGCGGTGAACAATGGGTCCCAATAATTCCATGCGAAATCAATTTGCGTGAATGGGCTTGCGCTATAAGAACGGGGACCGGACCTGATCATAGAGCAACCAACGCGCGGCGTAAGTAGCGAGGATTAGTTGCCACCGCACGTGAGCTTATTCCTTGGGCTGTGCTAAGCCAGCGGTTTATGGTGGGCTGTGAAGTGTTCCCGAATGCTTTATATTAATTAGCAAATAACAATGATTAATTTCGTTGCCCACTGTTATCACGGAGCGCTAGGTGGTACGTTACTTCGCCGGCAGCAATAACACTAATATCGTACCCAACATCCAAAAGCTCCCTGGTCCCAGAACTTAACCGTTACCTATGACTAAAGTCGAGGCTCGAATCCTCTCCTAATCATGGGGAAAATGCCACCATTTATTGATTCTACATTGCCACATTAATGTTTTGTTCATTTTAGTTGTGAATTAGTCGCCCAAAGGACCTTTTTAGGACCTCGGATTTAAACATATTTTTTCGAGCCAAACGGAAACCCCATTTCTCAGCGAAGTCCACAAACTCGACAGCATCCCAAAAGACTGAAGCTAAATAATCAACCTTGGAGCCAGTGTATACCGCAATTTTACAATGAGTATTATCGGATCCCACCGCGATCGGATTGAAATCGATGTTGACCCGACACATCTGATAAAAAGTGCTTAGCATCGGTCATACTGAGGTATGAAATGTATACAAGTATTTCGTTTCCGAAACTAGTTATGTCCTGCCAGGCCTCTCTGAATTCTCCATCAACGACACCAACCTTGTCGCTCTTTTCACCAGGTTGTAACGGACACCTGACATCCTTTTCTTATTTGATTTTCTTTAAAGAAACCCTCCTCAAGCATACAGTCTGTGCGATGAAGCGAACCCGGTCTCCATGTTGGTCGCGCTCGCGCTGAAGAAAACTTCGAAACTCGAGTCCGGACCGGACCAAACTTGCATCCAAACCATCGGTCCTGGGGCCGACCGTCCCGGGGTGGTATGTTTCAGAACTCAATTTCACGGCGGCCCGCCACCCCGGCTTGCCCGGCCCCTTGGTGTGTCCAACTGTTGTGACAGTCGAGGCGAGTGCAGCGCCTGCAGAAACGGCGAGATCTCCTCGCTGCGCTGCGCTGCACTGCACAATAAAGCTCCAATTTCACCAATGAAACGATGAAACAATGCACAAAGCCCGAATTAAATCCCCAACCGTCGTCGTCGTCGTCGTCGTCGCCGATGCAGCGGACTCGGGCGCGGACTCCCAGATAATAATCCGTTCCGCCCCGCCGCAAAGTTCCGCCGCGGTCCCCCTCCACGGTGATATGATTTTCCCACCCGAAGCCCCCGGAACCCCTCGCGGGCCACATTTATCTTCCCATGCATTCGGTGGCGGTGGAAGGCGTGGTAACGCCCTCCGGTACACCGCCGGATGACTTATTTCCTGACTTGGCTTCCATCTTCTTCTTCGCCTCTTCTCGGAGCGTCACACGAGTTGCGGCGTGGCCCTCATCTTCTTCTTCGCCCCCTTTGGCCACGCTCATTACCACCCCGCATCCCACCGGGCCGGGCAAGAAAAAGGGCAGCAGTTTTCGATTCGGAATCGTAAGCTACCGTCCCCCGGTAATCGTCGCCCGGTGCAATTGCAGCGCCACGATTTCCTCTCGTTGTTTCCATTGCCGCTCTTTTTAGCCCCGTTTGCGCTGCATCTTACCACCGCGGGGAACCAGGACCCCGTCCGTGGTCGGCGGCCGAGTCATTTGGTTGGGTCTCGCTGCCAGAGAAGGATTGAGTCCCAACCCGCGACAACGACGACGAGTTTTCCTTCGCCGAGCGGGCTCGTCTCTCATTAGTCTTCTTCGGTTAGCGGTCCGAGCCTTTCCATCCATCAGGCGGCCAATTTCCAGCAACGGCAGCAGCAGCTTCTGCCATGTTTGGTTGCGCGGACACCCGGACATTTGCGGGACATTTTGTTTTGTTGTTCGTAATGCCGTTGGTCTTTCGCTGTGCAAATCATGATCATGGCGGTGGACCGGGGTCGGCGTGGCCCGAGATAGGCACCCGGTGCAGAAGATTGATTTTGTGCCATTCGTCCGGGGACCCGGCGGGAGCAACGGAGAAGGCAATCAAAACATTGGCCTTGGCAGCGGCGCCTGTTGATGGGGCGTGCTTACTGTTTTAGTGCGGCACTGTCCGCCGATACATTGATGCAGTGTTGGTCCGCCGAGGGTAGGACACTCCATTCCCTGCGACGATGGAAAACTGATCTGGCCACGACGCGAACTTTGCCCTTTCACGCCACACTCAGCGATTGTGCCGTTTCTTTGTTGCGCCTTTGCAATATAATTACACTACAATGATAAAGCCAAGCCGAGGGTTTGTGAAGAGTCACACTTGGGTCTTGCCAACTGCGAGCTGCCTCCGTGAAAGCAAACCGGCCGGCCGGCCTATCGTATATTACTCTTCCTTCAGCATCACACCACCCGTCCGGACTTAGGCAATGCTAATTCTAATGAACTCCTGAATTCGTTACTATACCCGCGTCGAGCTCCCGTTATTATTCAAGGTATTTTAAATTTTAATTTCGTTTTAAGATATTCGTTAAAATGTTGGTCATGTAATTAGAGCCGAGTACTATTAAAAAGTATCGGGGGATAGAAATTTCTTAAAAACATAATCAAAGCTTCAACCTTCAACTTCAAAATATGTCCTGATAAATTAAGCGAGCTACCAAATTCTGTCGGTCATTTGAAAGTCCCATAATTATATTCGGAGTTTTTGCATTCCTGGAAAACACAGCTTTTGACGTGCGTACTATCTGATCGTTTTTCCGATGCGGGTTTTCTGAGAATATGTTTTCGCTTTTCTGAGCCGTGTCATCCGTCTCAATGTCCGAATTTTACCATACCCATTCTTTCTCCCACACCGGCATCGTTTCGCTTCTGGTCCACTTACGAGCAAATCTTTTCATCCCTGCGTTGGTGATAAGCTGGCCATATATTTTGATTGCGCACGTCGGAAGTAATTGGCGTAATCTATTGACAGTAGACTCACGAAGATACCCGTTGATCAAGTTCAATCGGTCGAGTAGAGGGAAAGTTTCCGGCAGCCGAAGAAGGTCATCTTCATAGAACTAAAAAAGTCGGAGAAAAAGAATCATAATTTAATAACCAATCAATAATTAGTCAGATGCGTTATTCACTTACTTTATAATTGAGATGCAGCGTAAGATAACGAACTTTGTTTTTAGGGATGATGCTGAAAAAAAATTTGCTAATATCAATCAACATCAACTCTAAATAACATAGATGCATTAACCGGTTGATTCCGGAGAGACCACCGCTCGTTACCTGAGAAAGAAAATCAAACCGATATTACATGATACTGGCATTGGAATCGGTTAGTCTTCTTACCACTTCTGACCAAGTCAGCTGCAAACGAGTAAGTTTTGTGAACTTGTTGCAAATGAAATGAACGGCCCTTGCTGGCATCACGACAGACCCTAATTCCAAGCTCCTCAATTGTGGCGCAATCTTGAACAAATTCACGAGGAAACCGAGCGGTCCTTCGTGGCCAAACGTTGTTTTATCAATGCGCAAAGATTGGAGCGAGGTGAGCGGCTTACACCCGTGAAAAATGCATAGGTTCAGATTATCCAATCTTAGATGCTGCAAGAAAAATATGAATATGATTGAATATGATTACGTAGGAATAGGGGGACATACATTACTTGCTTACCTCTAGTTCAGTCAGTTGCGCCAGAGATTCCAACGATCCTCGTTCACTGTTACATTCATCTCTCTTATCTAATAGGTTAATACCTATGATTACTAAAAACATCAACTGTTGACTGTGGTTCACGATATCTTGAACTAAGGTTTTACATAGGTAAATGCCGTCGAGGCGAAGACGTCGCAAAGAGGCAATTCTTCGAAAAAACCCGTGGCGTCGAAAAAAACTTTGTCGTTTAACGAAATTTTCATATCTACCATAAACACGTACAGAAGTTATTGACAACTCCTCTACAAGAGGGAGCGAAGTCATTTCGCAAAAGCGTTTCAATACATTTCCTCTACGGAAAGAAGCATAAACTTGCTTTAGTTGGTCACCAAAAAGTCTCCACTGCTGCAACTGATCTTCAGAATCACAAAACATTTTCAGACCTTGCAGAGAAGGGGCGATCGTATGCCAGGGGAGGGCGCTTTCCGGAAGATCATAGCCGATCTCCAAGCGTTCTAACTTTCTCAGAAGTGGGAGCGGTTCAATCATTTCGTTCATTTCAAAGGGTGCACCAACAATCGACAAATGCTGAAGATCAGGTACCTCCTGCAAAATCAACCGTGACGAAAAGTGTGATGAATAATGTCCTATTATACGTAATGACGAAATATTGAACGTTTGGAATAATTTTTTCGCATACGCAAAGTTCTCTCCGCCGAGTTCAAGGTGGCGATATTTTCGGTTACTTTGGAACACATCCTTGTTCCACGGAAATTTTAGCGCTACCGTCACACGATCAATTCGACGTCCCAAAAATGTTAAATCGGACCATCGTCGGCACACGAGGGACGCGTCCTTTAGGTCCTCCACGTCAAGATGGTCAAATATCAGCTCCAACAGCTAAAAACCAAATACTTTTTAAGCAACTTTACCTGCACAAGAAAACTAAAACCACTCACTTCGTTTGGAAGGTCGTTAATCGTCGCATGCTCCATAATAATCGCAGAAATTATCCGTAGCGTCGTCTTTGTAATGTTAGCACCGTGCTAAAACTTGTCGCTTCGACTTGGTCACAATGGCTGACCAGTTCCCGGCACCGTTTTAGTTTCGTGATGAGCAATTTTTCGAGCTTGTACAATTTCTACGAATCGCAACGGAACGGACGGAAAGGGAAATCCGGAAATCGAGTGTCAATGTTTGGCTGTATGACAACTCGTTGGCTGTATGACATTACCACAGCTGACCAACTAGAATGCCACAGTACATTACCACAGATGATCGTATAAACTGTGGCAGTGGCAGTTAATTTGATTACAATACTGTTTAACTTTAATTTTTGTACTCTCAGCGTATTACTGTGTGTAGTTTTACTGTGAATAAAAAATTAATTCAGAAATTATCACCTCAGAGCGTCCTGTTCCACTTGCAGCTTCTAAATGACTGAAGACTTCTAAATGACTAACGTGAAGTGCTTTTATCGTGTTTTTGGAATATAAAAACTGACCTTGACCTGACGGAAATACGAAAGTAATTATCGTAACAACAATTATTATTTATTCAGTAGGTGCCTGTGTGCACATTACGGTCTAGGGTAAGGGTAAGTTTTATGTCATGTAGTTGGGCTGAGTCTAAAGCGTATACCACAGGGACAGATAGTTTAAAAGTTCGAGCCCCGCGAGTCCTGCTTTCCTTGCCATTATGGCAGTTAATTTTATTAAAACGCTAGATGCCCGCGTTGTGTGGCCTATTAAATGCGCTTTTCTTTTAATTTCGGTTGGTCTGGGGTGCTAGAAGCAGTCTTCAAAGATTTTTACTTTGAATTTCGTTCGAAGGATTTGGTAAAATTTTGGACATATTATTGAGTACCATTAAATCGTTTCGCAAAAGAATGATATGATAATGCTCCAACCTTCGAATGCAAAATATGTAATGACAGTCCAAGTAAATCAAGCGAGTTACCAAATTCTATCGGTCACTTGAACGTCCCATCATTTTATTCGGACTTCCTGCATTTTTGTAGATTACATTGCGTTAGAATTACATTATTAGAGAGTATGAGAGAGTTAAATTCTCTATTTCGGGCAATTGTTTCCTATTGCCATTGTACAGTGCAACATATAAACATTAAAACGGACATCCATTTTTATGCATGTAGGTTTTATGAGACAGAGAGAGAGTAGAGATAAGTATAGGACAATCTTAAATAGAGCCGATTTGTTGTAGAAACTAACGGCAAATAGTTTAGAAAATAATGGGTGTTAACAACGACGTCATTGTTTGGGAATATTAGATCGATACTTTAATTTCAACTTAAGTTCAATTTAACAAGACAGAAGGTTGTACTGCTTATCTCATTAAAAAAACCAGATCAATGAAATTGTATCTTTTTGATTGGATTGGAATGTGGCTGCTTCAACCTGTCTCTTGGGGGAAACATAAATTTGGTTTTCGAGAATGCTTGTAAACTTTTTCGTTTCACGTGCAAAAGAAAGTGGCATGCCTCATTGATGTAGCTAATAATTTTAAATTTAAACCGAACACTCTTCAAAGAGCCTTTACTGATTTATGGCAGCACTCTGAAGCGCTACAGGTCAGACTTATCCAAAAAGAGAGTATCAACAAGCAACACTCCACTGGAAGCACCCACTTTAATGCCATCGAAAGACATTTTATGTTCGTCCAAAAAGACCATTCATTCATCGGTCAGGCGTCGGGTTTTATCAAATCCACCCGTAGAACTCCCTGTGACCGCGCTCCACGACGGAGCCTTTGAAGGGGGTTGGGGGGGTTTATTACCGGCCCAGCGAGTGATCGAGATCGTATAAAAGAGCCCGAGACAACCCAACCGGCGCGGTCGTTACGGGCGGCATTTTCCAACTTTTAATATTTTACGAGCAATTTCGTAGCGGGCCCCGCTTAGCTTTCCATATGCGCCGGGAACGCCGGTTGCAAGATCAATCTTTCGATCCGCAAAACACGCCCCCCCACCGATCGCGAAATGCACTTTTATTCCCGCAGCTGAGAACATAATTTCGCTGGGCCTTCCCATAGCGTCGATCGCGGATCGAACGATCCGCGCGAGTGCGCACCGTGGTTGGCGGTGATGTCGGTTCCTTCTTCCATGGGCGTTCAGGTTCTTCGCTCTTAACAGCCGTTAAAAAACCGTTCCAACATCCGGCCACCGCGCCACCGGGATCCGGGAGCAGCAGCAGCCGGTCGGGCCCGGATCGCGGCGGCCCCGATTTTCTCCGGTGCGCCGATCAGCCGAATGAATGGAGCAGTTACGCGCCTCCGCGAAGGAAATTCTCGTGGTCGTGGCCAAGACACGACCGTGACGCCAAATTACAGGCCTCACCGTCCCACGGCGACGGATGCCTCCCGCCAGGTCCGGACTGAAAAGGAGCAAGCCTGAAGAGGGCAAATAAGAACAGAACACAGAACGCAGAGCTTGCCAACGAAAGCAAAATCGTAAAATTGGGATAGTTTTGATACTTCCGATATGGTTTCGGTCCGTTTCGATGCGCCGCGGTTCTGGCCACGTTTGCCGGCAGCCGGCGCAGACGTGTTGTCGATCACCGCCGGGCGAACCGCGGGTTATTCGACACATCTTGTCGTCGGGTCCGTCTTGATGCCTAGCCACATCCCTCGCCAGAAAAGGTGCCGACGGGCTACCGACGCTCTTCTTGAGGCTTTTATGCGGACTTCGAGTTCCGCATGAGTTCAGATATCGGAACGAATTTGGAAATGTTTCGATTTACATTTACCTTTTTGCCTTGTGGAGTATGTTCTCTTGTTATATGTGACATCTAGGCAATTTAGTTAGTGCTCATCTGAGAATATTATAACCCATCACCCCAAAAACGGCCTCAATCTCGAGCACCGGTGTACGCCGGGGAACCACGGAACAACTCCTCCAAATCAACGTCACATCGTAATTACAAGGCAGCTCCCCAACCCGTCAGGGTAATAAGCTTTCCGTGGCACTTTGCGCGACGTTTGCGCGACTCTGCTCCAACCGGGACCTCCGAGGGCCCGCGCCGAGCTCGATCCATCTTCGCACGGCTTCCGCTCGGCCGTGGTGCTGCCCTTTTTCCACGGCGTCGGAAAACCCGTCGCGCTCTCCGTGGGTCGTGGGCCACGGCCACGGCGTTTCGTCCTCTACCATATAATTTTTATGATCACTCCTAAACGCGCCCGCAGCCCGATCACCGCGGCCTCACGCTAAGCGCGCCCCGTTTCGTTTAGGGAACTGTAACAACAACGGATCGCCCATGGATCGCGGGAAACCTGCAGCGCTTCTGCACCGCGCCGGACCCCGACGGAGGGACGGAGGCGCGGAAGGGCGAACCCCCTCGCGCCCGCGGATAGAGGGATTACAATTTGAGGGCAGAAAAACGGATATTATGCTTATAATGACCATAATTACAAATAATTTCGTGAATTATCGAAAAGAGACAGCTCGGCTGAGCACACAAGCTCGGGCCGGGCCTGGGTCCTAACTAGCCACACGGAGCACTCGGTGTGGGATCAGTAACGGATCGATCGGAGAAAATCCACCACACGAGGACCGGCGGGGGGGGTTCGATTGCCCGTTCGGTCACTTATGATTGGAACATGAACCGTAAAAAGCTAATTATCTCGTAATGGGGGCCCTTCGCGACCGCGCAGCATTACGGGTCGGTCGGACCAGCGATCAGCACCGCCGTGTCGTGTCTCTAATCACCTCCATGGCCCCCGCCACGGCCTGTGTCCGGGATCCGGTGGCACGTACGCGTTTCACCGCGCATCCGGCTGCACCGGGTTTGTCGATCGGAAAACTCGGATTTCCGAACTCTGGCTCGGTGCAGGGCCCCTTCGGATCTCCGGCTTTAATCTCCGATGCACGCCAAAAAAGGCCAAAGATGATTGCGCTCCAAGTGCAGTTGCAAATTGCAAAATGGAAGGCCCCCGTTCCTAATGGGGAGGGTTGGAGGATTGGGTCGATTTGGGTCGTAGTTGGTTTGTAGTCGTAAACTTGGTTTTTTCTTCACTTTACACCTTACACATCAACTAAACGGGATTTATTGTAATTAAATGCAAACTAATTATTTACATGTTTTGCTTGTGTTTGGACTTTTGCCATTTACACATTTCCTTTTATCTTTTTACATGTCTTCATTAAATTGTTTGATTTGTTTGTTTCTCAAATTAATTTAAGGGCTTCGATCTCGAACCTTGTGGAGTTTCCGTTGGCAACTTTTCTTTCCTTTTTAATGTTCGCAGAAAAAAAAAGTTGGACCTCGCACATTGTTTGGGCGTTTGGGCAAGGTTATTACACCGCACCGTATCGGAGGGGACACGTTTTGCCAGGGACACCGCCGGACACTGCCGGAAGAGGAGAGAAATAAAATTTAGATTGCTGCTGTCCGACGAGACGGCCCCATCCATTCCGAGAAACCACCGACGGAAGCCCCCGAAACCGTGGCCCCGGAACGCAGCGGAAAGTCTGACCATGCGGATGGCGGACGGCCACGACGGCCACAGGATATTATGTTTATTTTCCTGAAACGATTATTATTATTTCACTCCAACATAATCGGGGCCGTCGCCGCGGTAATGATTATACGCGGAAACGAAATTGGCGCTAATCGGCGGGTTCGGCGGGTCCACGCTCGATCGCCGGCCGATCATCCATCCATCAATCGATCCATTCCTGCGGGTACCACCGGTCATCATTTCGATCGATCCTTCCGGAAAGTGGGCACCGTTCGAACGGACGATCCCGAACGAAGCGCCGATTAGCGGACGAAGGAATAGAGTCGTCCGGAATACGGGAATACGGGCCAGGGGCCTTCACCGAGATGATACCAGATGGTTGCTGGAGCATCGGCAGGAATCGGTTTGCAGTTGCAACAGATTGTCCACTAACCGATGGACAGGATGACAGATGATGGACAGCCGTTTGGACATCGATGAGACATAGTTCTTAGTTCATAAACTGTTGGAAATTGTTATTGATTTTTATTGAAGATTTTGATGGTCAATTTTCAAACTCAGCGATTGAATACTTAGATCAGTTCGGAAAGACCTTTCATCGGTCTATAGTGCGCAAAGCTGCAACACAATGATCGTCAAACAGTGTGTGTTGACATCCTGCTCAAAGGAACACAATAGAACTGTGCACAACAATCTGCCCCTCGAGTTCGGCACTTTCGTCTCAATTTGTGGTCCTCCTTCAAACCGATTCCATGTTCCGCGGGTTTGGCCCTCTTTCTACCTACCACGTCCCTGTCAGCACCAGCCGATGCATCCGGGGTCAGGTCAGTCCCGGAGTCGAAATAAATCGCTCACCGCCCGGCGACGGAATCGAACTCGACAGCCGAATCTCGGATCGAATCGAATCTCGAAGGAGCGTCCCCGTGTTTCGGTGGTTCCTTGCGGGTCGTCGGGGCCGCTAGAAATCGGCTTCGCTTCTCATCGGCCTCGCCTAGCCGGTTGGGCACTGTGAAATCCGAAATTCGTCCTGTCACTGCCGCTCCACGGGGAGCTGGCGGACTGTTGTCGGACTTCGGGAGCCTTTTTCTGGCTTGTCAGCAGCAGCAGCAGCAGCAGGAGAGGTTACAACACCGAAAAAGCCACCGAAAAGGCCCCTTGTATTTGCCGACCTGAATTGGGCCGCCGTTTTCTTGCCTCTTCTCTGCTGCTTCACCGGTCGGCCGACTTCAAGTCCGCGCCGTCTATTGAGGCCATTTTCAGCTTCTCCGTTCCGATGGTGACGTGGCGAAAATCGGTGAGTTCGGCGGCCAACCAACAACAAAATGGCCGCGGGCGGGCCCCAGGTCGGTGTTTGTTGTTGTGGGCACACGGGGCCGGCCACTCCGGCCAGTCCGGTCTCTATTAGGTCGGCTAGCGGAGTAAAGGGGCCTAGCCGAGCCCGAGAGCGCTGCCGCTGAAATTACGTTGTAAATTATGACTAGATGACGGTGCAACATCGCACGCCATGGCCGGCCCGCGAATGGAGCGGGCCAAAAGTCGGGCGGCAAAAGTCGAAAGTCGTTCAAAGTCCCCGGGCGAGACGAACGGGAACTACGGCGGGCGGGCACCATCGGCGGGCCTCGCGGGTTCCGCGGCGTCCGATATCCGATCGATGATGGCGTCGATCGGCCGCCGGTAACCTCTCCGGAACGGCTGACTTTTCCTTTGGGCCGGGGAAAATAAAGTCGCCGGGACCCGATGGGAACTTCCCGTCCTGAGCCTTTGTCGGAGCGAGGAAGATTAATTATTAATTTTCCATTTTTTTCTTTGCCTTCCGTCGGCCGGTTGGTTCGTTGGCTGTGGGCCCTTCGATGGGTCACTAAGGGGGCCCATTGTTTTTGCTGGTGCATCTTCCACACGCGAGTCACCCTTTCGGTCCGGCCCCGTCCGGGTCCGGCGGTCTCCTTCTTGAGTTTTCCACAGGCCCCGCGAAAGGGTGACCATGGTGGTGGGTTGGGCGAGCAAATGAGTGCACGATGACGCGATGAAAACTCGAAAAACAAACGGCCTCCCGAGGAGGTGTAATACGGCGAGGGGGGCCTTCGTTACGCCACCGTGGCGCGGCGGCCACACATCAAAGTTTCACCTGCGCGAACGCGAACGAAGATTCGATTAGTCGATTAGTTTTTCCGCTTGACCGACCGAACGGATCCGCCGAGGCGCTTCCTCGGTTGCCACAACTTTCTTTAATTAATGATGTTTGGATATTGAAAAAGCCTGAGTACCTTCACCGGTGGCCGCCAGTGAACGCGCCGAACCGACGGATATTAGTTCGGGATGGGGCAGCAGCGTCCTTGAAGGGATTAGTGCAGACGCAAGAAATGCAGCTTTTCGAACATGCCGGAGATGCTGCTCGATGGCAAATAGTTTCATGACTCAAACTAGTCCAAAGAAGAGCGACTAAAACCTTAAAGTATGGTCTGAAATGGCAATTTTTCAACATGTAACTTCAATCTTGTAACTCTAAACACTTCTTCCAGCAATACTCCCAGCAACGTGATGGCAACATGATGGTCAAATTTAAGTTGCGACAAACACGTTTTTTTTACATATTCATAACCTGTGCTATCTTCCACCGTTAATTTGGTGGTCTTTTGGCACCATTTGGTGAACTTGTTGCAATTTTTGGACGTCCCGTTCTTCGTTCCCTAGCTCTTACGGTCACGTTCAAATTCGACTGTCCAAAATTTCCCTGAGGTAATCGATGGTACAGAGACCATATATACAGAACCCATCTCAATTTTTTATTTGCGTAGCCCTATTGCGTATCAAAAACAAATATTAAAAGATAGCTCGATACTCGATTTCGTCCATTTTCACAAAGAACACGGAAATTGTTCCGTTAAATTTATTTAGTACTTTAAAATTTTATTTTAGGCAACAGTGTAAGAAGCCATGATGCTAACCTTGATGGTTCGCCTTAGTGAACGTCGTTTGTTTCCCATTTTCTAGTGTCCCCTTAGTGTGGGCTTTTCTGTAATGGATGAGCATTAGCAGTAAGAATTTGCATAATACTGTATGTCCCCAATGAATGGAGTGGACCAAAAACCAACCAATTCCCAATACGTTTCGCTTGGCTGCCAGGAATATCCAATTCGTTTCACGCCCCAAAGCCCCGGGCAAAACTGGAAGACCAAACAAACGTCCGACCCGAACCAAGGCCAATGAAACGTGAGCCAAAAGTACGCCATACTCGATCATAATTTTTACATGCAGCACGCTGCGGCCGGCAATCACTCATATCTCGCACCGTCTCCTAGGCCGACACTCTCCCGGATGACACTATCCCCGGCATATCCCTGGCCCGAGCGACCGACCCTATCATTTCGCCGGGCCGAAATCCGGTCGGCCGTGGCCGTATTTTCACCGGAACCAGCGGAACGTCTCCTTACGGCCCGCCCGCCGGATGGGTCCTTATCGCACCTTCCCTCTTCCGGTCGCAGACACGTGACTCCCCGTCGGTGCCGTCGGTTTTCCGTCGTTCCTTTTTTTTTGGCCGACTGTTGGTGCCGTAAATCAGATTTTCTTCTCACTCTCCGCCGAAGGATTAGTACGCCTTGCGTTGCGCCGACTCGCCGAGCGGAGCGGAACTATCTAAATCCTTTAACGTGACATGATCACGGATAAAGAATGACAGCTCAGAAATCACGAATGTGAAGCGGCGGCGGTTGCGGCAAAAAAGAAGGGAAAATAAAACGGGCAGAGGACCTCCTTCGCGCATCCTGCCCGGTAGAGGCTGGGGTCTCGAATTTATGAAGATTATCTCACACGGCGAAGGGTCTGCGAAGGGGTGCCCCTTCGCCCTCCGTGACCTATGCCGTGGCCGCCCCAAACCGGGGGCTGCTGCAGATCCCGGTTTCGTCGTCGTGAACTTACCGACTCTTTTTACCTCGTTCAGTTTTCTTCTCTTGCCCGGTTTTTGATTTACTTCCATTTTCCATTTTTCAACGATTTGTCTTCCGTGGGCCTTCTCGTCTTACAGGGCAACCGAGCGGCAACTCCGAAGCGCGGACGGACTCCAGCATCGAACTGCATTGCAATAGACGGAAGTGGGTTGGGCAACGATAAAATCGGATTTTTTCCGTTCCATTCAGCGCCCGTTCGCCCGCTGGACTAATTTTCGATTTGGAGCTGCCACACTTGGCTCCCATCGCATCGTTTCGCGGTTGCATTATGCTTCTTGCACTGCGTTCCCATTTATGCGGCCACCAATGAAACTGTCTTACTTTCGGCACCGAGGCAACGGTCCTTCTGCCAGCCAGCCTGCCAACTCGTGACTTTGGCGGCCATTCATGCCCGTTCCGTTTTCATTCATTAGGAAAATGGCCCCGGTACGACGACCGACGGGCCCAGCAGGAGATACCGTGGCCATTCGACGGCGAGGACGACGACGGATGCACAATCCCGCCCGTGTGCATTGTGACCGGCGGGGCGAAAGTTAATCAAAATCCCCCCCAAAACGCACGATCAAGGACGAGCTGGAAATGAGCCGGCCTCGAGCCCGGCCCAAATCTGCATTCCATCATGATTTATTAGCGAAAAGCAAGATATTGTTTTAAATGCCCGAAGAACGTTTCGATGTGTCCGGAACGCTCAGGCCATCGTAAATCATCGCCGAGCAATGGAATTAATTTTCGCCGGTTTCGCGTCCCGAGTCCGATTGTTTTGAGTTCGCTTTTCAGCACCGATTGGGCGTCGTCGTAAGGGCACCGGAAGGGCACTTCCGGCAACTAGCAGTAGTTGTTGTATTTTACTTAGATGAACAGGTCTCTAATCCTTCAGGACGCCTCATTTATAAAACTCTTTGACGCTCAGCTCATTGGCAAATTACCCTAATGAAGAATTTAAATACAGTAGTTGATACATTTTCGAGCATGCTGAGTGTTTCGGAACAAACCCAAATGAAGGTTGAAGGTTGAACTGAAGCCACAAATGCTTCCGTGCCACATTCATGGCCACTGAGCCAGCAAAGATCCGAATCCCAACCGAAACGAGTGACTCGCTCGTTCTCCTGTGTCGCCAGCACTTTGATCTTCCGGTCCGACCAAGCCAGACTTCCGGCGCGAAGAAATCCGACGGCCCACGGCTGGCCGGCTGAAGATAATATTCAGGGTTCTTTCGCTCGCTCGTCGCTGGCTTCTGGTTCTGACTGCCGTGCCGTGTTGCCGTGTCATTGGCTGCCGGCTGCCCGATTGGCCCGTGCAAATCACTATATTTATGCGCCCAATCTCGGGGCGTTTGTGTTTGATAATTCCTGCACGTGGCCACGCTGACACGCGACCCGCGCGACACACTCGGCCACCGGGCGTCCCCCGACCTCCGGCCCGACCGGGTCTGAGTTTGAGCGCTGCACGTGACTGCGTGTTTCCCATTGTTATCATATCATGTTCCACTTACCAGCCACCACCACCCGGGATCCTTGCCATCCGGGATCCTTGTTAGGCTGGCGCGGCCGCGTCGAAGAGTCGGGAAGAGATAGTGGTTCTAATGAATAGAGGACACTTGCCGATGGGCCGCCGATTCCGGTTCCTGTTTCGCGCGTTTTTTCTTCCAATTGGCGATGGTTTAACGCATTAGACCCCGAGGTGTACCGAGGAGTTCCGCCGCTCGGTGGTGGTGGTGGGATAAATTGAGTTATCGAACCATTAGGCGATTGAGGGAGGAGCCGCATATGCTGAGTTTGGTCGAATTGGAGGACAATTATTAATAGTGTGGTGTAATGTACTTCCTGAATTGCCCCAAAGGATCGTTTTGGTAAAATACCTTCCTTTTAAATTCCGCTTTATTTATCGAGACAAACTCCTTCAAGAGGGACCCAAAGCTAATTTTATCCTACTTTTACCTTCCGTCATTTGAGGGTTGCCACTTTCGAAAAATAGAGTAGATTTTACAAAAATAGCTTGGTCTGTGAATCATTTTCGGACTAATTTATTCGAGTATTATCTCGACTTTCTATTTGTGTTTCTTTAATCCTTTTTATTACAAATAATGTTCAAGAGCTACTAAAATTCCGCATTTGTCAACCTCTTACTTAATTAAGACTTTATTAGTTCTTGTTGTCCCGTATTGATTCGGCAATAATCCTTGCTGAATTTAACATTTCGGCTCGTGCCCGATGTTAGAGAGGATATAATGGCCCGTTACTTAATCTTTGTCGTTCGTATTGTTATTTCTGTATAAGTTCCTACATTTGTTTACTGCTTCTGTTTCTGAGACAAATAAATACATTCAGTCAATGGTCATATCTTGTAGAAATGTTGGGCAGTCGATAGAATTTACAGACTTGTTCGAAGAGTTTATTGTTAGGTTCCATTTAGGTTTGGCCAAAAACATGATTCAAACTACAGAAGTTTGTTTTTTCATATATTAGATAAATATAGAACAGAAAAAAAACATTTGTCCATTGCTGGAGTTAATGTCTTCACAAAATTAGTTTTACTTTATTGTGACTTCCATCAAAACACTTCGCTCCTGCACCGTCATCAAAATTCAGCACACTTTCGCCTTCGGCCATTGTTGTGGTCGTTGAAGCAAACATCGCTGCAGGCAATTCGGTGTCCCCGGACCCTCCTGCGCCACCGGGTTGGATTTTAAATCACGCCAACAGTCGCAAAGTGTCATATTTCCTTCGCCCGGCCCTGTCAAAAAGTCACTCACCGCATCGGCGAACGATGATAACATTATCATAAATATCATTGTTTTCCACCACTGTTTTTCCAGCCCCGCAAGGGCCACATGGGCAATATTCATACGAACTAGCAAAAATCCAATTGTCGCACAAAGAGAGACACTTCTTCAAGACTCCCATCGGCCGGCTGGTCCTGTGAAGGATTGCTCGGCGGGGACGGAGAAAACGAAGGAAAAATGTCCCAATTTTCGTCCAGGGGCTCCTGCGGCGCACCACTGCAACAGCAAGCGTGACGCCTCGAGGGCGTCCACCCCCGAAACGCGGCCGCGCCAGGGGCCACACCATTTGGCCGACCCTGGAGAGGGCCGGAAATTTTCCCTCTTAATTTGCACACCATCTGTCGTCACCGTCGTCGTCGTCGTCGTCGGGGCCGGCGGTGGTCTCACGCGAGCAGCGTTCCCGCGGGTGGGCCTCTCGATAACCGAGGGAAATTATAAAACTGTTACAAGTTTGCTCTCCATTGTCCGTTAATCTCTTTCTTTGCCCTCCCGATGCCTCTCGCTGTCTGTTGTGTGCCGAGGGCCCTAGGCCCCTAACCCCGCGGTGCAAAAACCCCTTTTCGCAGGGTTGATCCTCGAGTGCCGCCCTGCGGTGTGCTTGCCGGTCCGGTCGGAACCTCCCGCTGTGGTCCTGCTGGCACGGCGCGCGAAAGGGAAAGGAAAAGCGGGTTGTAAACGGATTCGACAAACATCGCCGGCAATGTTCTCGCCGACATACTTTCGCACACACCGCGGCCGGGGCCGGCACCGGGGCCTACATATGTCCGGCGTACCCACCCCGGCAGCCACTTGTCCCGGTGTGCTATTGTTGGGATACGGTTACAGTGCCAGATATACCCCTATTTCGGCGCCATTTGAGCGGACAGTGAGCAACACAGCAAGGTCCTTGCTGGCGCAATTTCGAACGAGAAAAGCGTGTCTAAAACGAGATTGTCTTACATTTTAAATAAAGTTGAGGAAATCAACAATAAAAAATAAAGTAATAATTGAGTGAAGAAATAAAAGATAATTTTGTAATTGTAACTGGTGAACATATGGAATATCTGATAGAAAATGTCTTTAAAAAGAATGCACGAATCAAAACCATTAAAATGAAGTAACAATGGTTGATTTCTTCCAAAAACTGGATGAACTCTTCTCAATACTTCCAAAAGTAAATGCCCCCGTTTTAAGGACCTCTTTCATGAGCCATCATAAATGCCATAAAAGGAAAAGAGTTAATTCATAAGAACTCAAAATGGTCATCTCACAGAACGGTGGTCCTCGCACCTTTCTTCACGTCCTTGCTCACATCCTTGCAAAAACGGACACTCACTGTGCCACGGCCCGTGGCCAAGAACGATGATCCCCGGTGTGCCACGGTGTCCCGGTACCATCCTCCCGGCTGCAGGACATTCGATTTTATACTGTCATTACTTTACGATTATTCATCGGGCAGTTTACCGACGAACGGACGGACCCTCCGCTGCCGACAAACGGTAGTGGTCCTGTTTTCCCGAGGCGCACTCGTGGAGTGTCCTTGTTCGAGTGGCGTGCGCGTGCGATGGGAGCGCGAACGTCGCAGCAGGACCCACGGCGGGAGGGACGTGGTGGGGTGTCTCCCGGTTAGCCAGTGGCCCCTTGGGCAATATGAACAAAACATGTCACTCTTCCCCACCGGGGGGGTGACAGTCCCATAAACGGCATGGTTTGGTTATAAGAGTATTAGCAATTATGATTACCGATCACATCCCACAGGAATTGACTTTTCCGTCCGCTCCCGGCCCGGCCGGAACACCGGCGGGGGATGCGCGACCCGGGCCCTTCACGGCACGGCTACTGGCCGTGTCCTTTAACACCTCTGTAAACAACAATCTCTCGCCGCCGAGGGAAAGTGTCGATCGGAACGGATTTTTTGCGTCTCCTTTGTGGAAGCGGACGAGCGGCGACACTCGAGCCCTGAAGGACCCAGCTGGGAATTGTAGGAATGATTATTATGATGAGATTTCAGCATGTTGCTCTGCTGCCCGCTCCGTGGCACTTGTATGTGTCGTCGAGCTGAGGGCCATAAATTCCGCACCGACCGAGCGCCTCGGTCTCGGGTGTTTCAAATGTTAATAGCGCACCACACTGCACATGTTGTCACTCGAGGACTCGACGACACTCGACAGGTTCATAGGTTGAGCCAGCCGCCGGTCGTTTGCTGGCCGTGAGGCGGTTAGGTTGTGCAAACAGTTCCCTATCGCCGAAGGAAATCGCTTTCTGTCCGTTACTAGTCAATAATGGGAACATAAGTATCTGTTCCATTATAGAATGTTTTTTATTATATTTTATTAGGGACTTATTTTACGGGCTACGATATGTTGTTGAATATTAAAATAGTTATAAGGACTGGAAACGCTTCAAAATAAATTGTTTTAAAGTAAAGCATGGTTCGTTCGATTTTCTTTTGCTTCGCCAAAACCGTGTTCGCGGTTGGAAGCCACATTCCAGAAACGGTGAGCCCACGAGCAACGACATTGCTGTTACACCTTTACTATGTCTGCGGCCATTCATCAATCTCGCCAATCCGGAACCAGCCGGATACTCGTCCAGCAACTCGTCGTTCGCCATCGACAGAGCAATTTGTTGCTGTGTGTTTTTCTGTCACTGTTTAACAGTCGAACGAATTCCTTCGCTTGCCACGCCGACCGGCGGTTAATTAACGTTCATTTCAAATCATTTTGCTAATGTGAATTCCCCGGCTGGCAGCCCTGGCTACCGGAATACACACGGGGAGTTTTCGAAAAACTCCTGCAACAAAGTAGCCAACGACTCAATTACGACCTCAAGCTCGACCAGCAGCCAGTGAGTTGTGCTGTGTGGTGTACGTTTTTAATGACGCTTTTAGCTGCCTTCTAACCGCGGCTACCCAGAATTGACAAACCAATTTATGTTACAGCTTGGCAGCTTCCGGGCAAATGCCACGGTGCACTTCGATCGATCCGGCAAAGAAGCGATGGCATCTCCGAGGCAGAGAAAGACGAGCGGCCGACGAAACGCATGAACGAAAACAATCTGTCACCTGTCACCTGGTTTGAAAAGGGAGCTGCGGAGGACGCGCGGCCAAAGAACTGTGCCGAAGGAGTGTCATTCCGATTTTCCTGCACGCCCGAGATGGGAAATTCGGAGAAAAAGAAGTGAGAATGGAAACAGTCGAGACGAAAATCGAACCACTCGAGGAGGCCGAATGACGGTGGGTTTTCTTCGTTTTCTAGTTTCCGTGTGTTGCTTCACCCTCTCTCTCTATCTCTCTCCCTCTCGCACACAGACACATGCATAGCGTATTGTTTAATTTCCTTGCTCCCGATCCGAATCGAAGCGAATCGTATTCGACATCCTTCAAGCATCATCATCATTCGCCACAGTTCGTCTTCGCCCAAAACCGTGCACCTAGCCGCGTGAAGCACTCGCTCCTGATGAACCCACGCACAACCCCCGCACCGCAGTGGGTGGTGGGAGTATGTTTAGCAACCCTCCGGGATCGCGTCCGATGCGATTCGATCCGGGTGGAAGTTTATTAAACACCAGCCAGCCAGCCAGCGGAGTGTTCGTGGGCCGCACGATTGGTTGTTTACAAATAAATTCAAATTAACACACGCCTCGGCCGCGACCTTGGTGTCCGAGGATCCTCTGGTCATCCGGCTGACCCCGTGTCAGCCTACTTCCTTCTCATCCGAACCCCACCA